>NW_027418488.1:0-40458 GCF_009905375.1 Apium graveolens | reverse complement strand
TGGGTGGGGTCGGTGTCGAGAGAACTGATAAGAAAAGTGTTGGGTGGGAAAAGGAAATGTGTGATAGGGATTAAAAGAAAAAAAAAAATATTATAAAATGGAGGGCTGAGATTAGATCTCATATCTTATTATAATTGGGATTCTCATTTGAGCAATTTCCATATATATATATATAATGTTGAAAACTAATAAAGATTCAAAGCAACTTTCAAAGCAGGAATGCAAATTTCAAAACAAAATTATAAAATTATAAAATTAGCCTTTGATTTATAACCAACAGCTTTTTATTTCAAAGCATAGCATAAAAAAAAAACAAAAATATCTCAAAATACCTTTATTTCATAGAAGATTAATGATTAGTTTAATTAGTTCTTGGATGTTCTCGTTCTAATTAAGGTCATTCAAATCAACTCCATACACCTGCCTTGATCACCAACTAGCTAAGATCTCGTGCACAAAAAGCTAATAGTTAGCCACTTTAAACATATATAGAGCGAATATTTGTACAAAATACTAAGTATATTTTCTTGCACATGAAAAATAAATACTAATGTAATTATTTTTTGTTGTATAAAATTGTGCATTCTCCTAACGGTAGAATAGCTACTTACAACGTATACAAATAATTTTTAGTATGATAAAAAGTAATTCAAAAGAGAGGTGATTATCATAATCTGCCCCCTTGGCCCTAATGTACATCAAATCTGTTAGTGGATATATATTTAAACATGAAAATAACAACACGAAGCACCTTTTTATATGTGAAAGTTGGTATATGTATGGTAAAATAATCTGCCATATTTTTTGGCTATTGGCTACATAGACCTTACTTTATACAGAATTATACAGTCATGCAAACACATATCGTACATATTGCTAAAAAAACAACCCAGAGTGTATAAACATTGTGAAGCAGTAGGAATATAAGATAGCTGCAGCAATCCTTCTAACACCTTATCCCTTGTAAAATGCACATCAATTTCTATATTCTTTGTGCACTCATGATGCACAGGATTTTTAGTAATGTGTATGGCACTCTCGTTGTTGCAATGCAGAGTACACTGGGCTTAAAATTTGTAACCCTAGTTCTTCCAATAATCTGACCAACCAAGTGATCTCTGAAGTGGCAGCTGATATTGAACTGATATGAGCTTCATAGGAAACTTCAAGAGACAACACTTTATTCCTTTAATTGCCACCTTACTGGTGAGTTTCCTAACAACTGCACATAGCAGAAATTGACCTCCTAGATTCCTGACAAGCTTCCCAGTATGAATCAAAGTATGCTTTTAGTGTTAATTGCTCACCTCCTTTCAAGGGAATTCTAGTACTCCAGATGTCGAAGCCACCTATTCAACACATGCATAAGTGCATCAAAATGTGGGACTTTAGGGGACTGCAGATATTGACTTAAATGTTGGACAGTATAGGCAATATATGGCCTTGTGTGAGTAAGAAAATTAAGTTTTCCTACTAAGCACCTGTAATAGCTAGGATCAGTATATAATTCCCTTTATCAGCTGAAAGCTTTAAGTTCAAAGGCAGTGGAGTAGCTTTAGTCTTGAAATCTGTTATATAGCTTCCTTTCAGCAATTCTTGTGTAAACTTTCTTTGGGTTAATGTGAGACCTGAAGCAGTATAAGCAATTACTATACCATAAAAAAACCTAGTTCCCCTAAATCTTTGCTGTTGAATGTCTTGTATAAATGTACCTTGAGATCAAGAATACCTTGTGCATCATTACTAGTGAGAATTATGTCATCAATATATACTGCAACAATGGTAATGTTATCATTGGTTTTTCTAGATGAACAATGAATAATCATTCTTAGATTGCAGAAAACCTTTATGAGGCAATTCTCCAACAAGCTTTGCAAATCACTGTCTAGAAGCTTGCCTTAATCCATACAATGATTTAAGTAACATGCAATCTTATTGCATGAATTAGATAATCCCTCCGGAACCAGCATATACACCTGAAAAGGTGATGGTAAAGCAGAATATTATGAATTTACAGGATCTTATATTATAACATTCCCCACTCATCTTTGGGGATTAAATTTTCCTTTCGTGTTCCTCGTAAATTAAGAGAAATGTTGGGGGTGGCAGGGATCGAACCTGATTCCTCTGCCATCCTGAGCTCTGATACCATGTCAAGGAACCGGTTACTCTAAAACCTAAAGGTGTTAGAGAATGGCCCTTTACAAGATCTTATATTATTCTCACAAGACAGAAGTTAACTTCATATTTCTAGTACTCCTTCTTAGATTCAAATTATCAGTTGAAGATGCATTGTCTGTACAATGATTATTAGATGAATTGTCTTGATGAAAATCTGTTGAAGTGTCAGGTGGAGAATCATCCAAAGAACCCATAGGTATGGTGACTTCAGGAGTGTCAAAAAACTGAAAGATATATCTGGAAATTCTGTATCATGAAGAGATTTGTGATCAGTAGATACGTGATCAGTAGATACGGGTAATAAGAAAGAAGGTGCATTCCCAGAAATTTGCTTGTGATGGAGAGGAAAATGGTGCTCATGAAATATTAGATCTCTGGAAATAAAGATATGTCATGTCTACATATTAAGAACTTTATATCCTTTATGACCAGCAGGATATCCAAGAAAAACACATTAATTTGCTCTACAAAATAAGGCTCTCGCAATTAATACTTCAAAATCATCAAAAGAATTCATCATCTCAACTCATCTAATTGATGATGTGTACAATAATCAATCAGCAAAGAATATATGAAGAAAAATCGCTCAAAAAGCTTGAAAAAAGGATGAAATACCTCAAATTTGTGTACCAAAGAAAGTCAAAATACTTACTTGAAATCTTGATCAAAAAAATGCTCATAATCGATTCTTGTTGCTTTGATACCATGTTACAATTTGCAATTGATAACAAAGTACAAAACTCATTATATTCAATTATGCAATTAAATATTCACAAAATCAACAAATTAACTAACTCATATTTTTACTCCATCTTCTCTCTACCCTCGTACTCTCTCCAATGAGAGTAGGCGGCTCTTTCCCATTCTAACCTTCATTCAATATATCTACAATACTCCATCACCGTTTAATCATTTTCACTCTTCCATATTCTCTTTTATTTTATTGCTTTTCAAAATTTAGAATAAACATCTTTTATGGGTGTGATCTAATTCTTTATGGTGAGATCTTTAGTGTACCTTATTATCAAGTTTGTTCCAAATCTTTTTCGGGTGTGAGTATGTTTTGTTTAAAGTATTTCTGTCTTTTGCAGTGGTTGCATTAGAAACAATTTATATGGTTTTTAGGATCTCGATTTCTTACATCTAAACTGAGACGTTTAATATCTCAAGTGCTTACTTTTTGACAACTAAAGATTATTAATAGTTTGGGGTATTTGTTCCTCGGATTTTAGTTGATGTAACTAAAAATTCTGAATATTGGGCCATTAATGTGAAGGTTATCTCAAGGGTTGTTCGCTGAATTGGTGGGAAAGTTAATATAATCTTTTTATTTCAAAAAATATTATTGTATTTGTTAAGCAATGTGAAAATAAGATGACTATTTGTTTAGTTAGTTTATTTGTTTCCCAATATTATCAATTGGAGGTTTGTTCGGACTATATTCGTGTATTTTAATGAATACATTTTATTTTGTTTGACAAAAAAAATATGCAATTAAACAAACTAGACCTGGAATATTATGAATTTAATATACAACCAAAATTTATATGTTAAAAATAACTTTTAAATGAAACTTTATTTAAGTTAAGTGTGTATATATATGTTTTTAATTGTACAAGTGTTTATTGTAAATTTAATAAGGAAAGGGGCTTAATTGTTAAATTTCAAAGCATAAATGCAACTTTCAAAATAAAGTTTATATACAAAGTTGAGATCAATAAAGATTCAAATCAACTTTCAAAGCATAAATGCACCTTTGTGAAGAAAATGAAAAAAAATATAAAATTAGCCTTTGATTTAAACCAACCATTTTTCATTTCAAATTAGAAAACATTAGAAAAAAAGAAGAAAATATCCCAAAACACCATTATTTGATAGAAGATTAATGATTAGCTTGATAAGTTTATGCATGTTCTGTGAGGGAAATCAACTCCATACACCTGCCTTGATCACCAACTAGGTAAGATCTCCTGCACAAAAAGCTAATAGTTAGCCATTTTAAACATATATAGAGCAAATATTTGTACAAAATACTAAGTATATTTGATTGTACATGGAAAATAAATAGTAATGCAATTATTTTTTTGTTCTATAAAATTTTACATTAGCATTACCCTAGACCAGCTACTTACAATATATAGTAATAATTTTTTATTATGATAAAAAGTAATTAAAAAAGAGGTGACTATTTTCTGAGCCCCAATTTACATAGAATGTGTTAGTGGGTATATATTTAAACATGAAAATAATAACACTAGCTCCTTCTTTTTCAAAAAAAAAATGTGAAGTTTGTATATGTATGGTAAAATAATCTGCCATATTTTTCCCCTTTTGGCTACATATACCTTATTTTATGTAGATTTATACGGTCATGCAAAGACATAGCGTACATATTGCTATAAAAACAGCACAGAGCATATAAGCATTGAGATAGAAAGGGAGACAGGGGCCTGACCTGAAGCATGGATGGCTTGAAAACCCAGGGCTACGGTGATGAATGAAAGGCCTGGCCTCAGCTGATGTGGTAGCTTCCCTGTCCCACGAGTTGGTCGTCCCATTACCACTGTGATCAGCACCCCCCATTCCACCTCCACTCACGCTGTTCATCCCAGTTCCCAAGCCAAGAAAATCCCTGGTAAGCCTATTACGATACTCACTCTCAACATTCATCTGTGGATCCCCCAAAACATTGTTATTTACTTCATGACCAACCAACATTCCACCAGCATTTTTCACATCGGACATCATTCCTCCACGTGGAGCATTCATCTGATCAATTAAAGGTTCCATGCCACCGCCATATCCTCCACCACTTCCATAACTCCCACCACCCACATTCCAATTCTTGTACATTTCTTCCAAGGTGCCACCACCTCCATATCCTCCAGCACTGCTCATTCTATCTCCCAGAGCTCTCCCATAGCTATTAAAAGCAGATCCTATGGATTGTCCTGATAGCAAACTAGTAAATGAATTTGGATTTGAGGCCCCTTGTCCTAGCCGCGGAGTCAAGAGTAGCTGATGGCTCCCTGGAATTTGGGAATCTGCAGCTGGGCCCAGGTACATGGAGCCAGGGTTACTAGCATTTGCGGAAATACAAGCAGCATCACACATGGAACGATGGTAGGTAAAACTCTCATGCCTGCATCAAGTAATTGTTTAACCTTTAGTTAATTATAGATAGAAAATTATAATTTGTTCATATTAAAACAAATTTTCTGCAATTTCAAGAGACACCAGAAAAAAGAACTCTACGAAATCAAGAGATACCAGAAAAAAGAACTCTACGAAATCACTTCCACTATTAAATTGCAGTGCTAAGCACAAACTCCAATGCTAATTAATTGGATACATCACAACTAACCCGAAAACAGAAAACTATTTATGTAATCAATTAGAATTAAAAGAGAGACTTGTGGTATGACCATCACCTGGGAAAGGTAGTTCCACATTCACATTTATATTTTTTAGTACCACAAATCTTATTATGGGCCTTCAAGTCAGAGTCTACGGCATACTTCTTGTTGCATTTATGGCAGCTAAATTTCTTTTCGCAATGTTTTCTAGAAAAGTGTTTCTTGATTCCGGTAATATCTCCAAGGGCCCTTGATGGATGGTGATGGACACAACCCATTTCAGGGCAAATGAAAACCTTTTTCCGGATTTCATGGCTTGTCTTTTGTTTGAGCTTCCCTGGCAAATTGTGTCTCCTTCTGTGGAGCTGCAAGTTCTGCTCCCTTGGAAAACCCTTCCCACACACATCACACGAAAACCTATCTGTGGCCAACAGAGTTTTGGGTGAGAGTGCGACAATTTCAGCATCTGGGCCTGTCACATACATACACATATATAGAGACGTCAGATAAACAGATTAAAAAACCATGTCAGAAACATTCTGACCCGGACATTAGATTTATTGAAATATATATCCTTGAAGACACAAAGATAAATTAAGACCAAAATACTCACACTGCACGTATATCTCTGTATATATAATATCTTACTTGAATTAATTCCTCGACGTTTTTGCTGTTTTCTCTCAGCAGCACTTGGTAAGGCAGAAGAAGCCATAATAGATAAAGTTGCAGATGAAGCCATTTCTCTAGGTGTTTCTTGAAACTAAAATTGATTTGTAGTAGAAGAATACTCAAAGCCTGGGATGTATGTGATCTCTTTGTATTCTCTCTCAAATTTATAATAACATTTTAACCATGGTCACTTGACTCAGGTACCTTCCAGGGTTAATTCTAGCCACAATTAATTTAAAAAAAATATTTAAAAGCTTTTCTTCCACCATATTAATTGTATTCAGGAAGGTAGTAAACAGGAATGTGGTGAAAGGTAATGGTAATGTTATGGATTATGCACGCCCCTTTGGCCACATTTGCAGCTGGGGATGAGGTCCCACTGACTTTTTTTTTGTCATTTATTATATAGATTCAAGCTGGATTTTGGATTTTCTATTACTTTTTGAATGTCTTGGTCAGTTTCATTCTTGTAACTTTGAATTACAAGATATATTTAAATGACATATGATTTTGATATTAATTATATGATTCATAGGCAATTATCTTTAACTCAATGGCCCCTAAAAAATTATTTACAATGTAAATTGAAAAAAATTAACAAATAAACAATAGTAAAAGTTAATTATTCTATTAGCAAAAATGATTAATTTATTAGTTTAGGAGATTAGTACTACATTGAAATATAATTAGAGAATAATAGAAATATTATGTCATTTTGTCCTCGATTTTATGCATATAGGACAACTCATTTTGACCAATAACATAATCAAAAAGAAGAAAAAATTTGTTCAAATTAGCTAGCACCACATTTCTCACATGTTTCAATTTTGTAACTTAAATTATATCATCATCTTTTTATCTCACAACGACCGCGGAGATAAATCTGTTTGTCATATATTTTTAACGACACACAATCAACATGGGTTCCACACTGCATGTTAACATGAGACATTGTAGCCGCATGGATTTATCTAACCGATTTAGCGACCCATGGCCAATGGAGATGCAACGTGATCTCTCCACTAGTGCTGAAGCCTTCTCAAATGCGCCCGCAAGGGTTGACTCAGTTGATTACAGTGGGGATAATTATCCTCTTGGTTACAAGTTCGAATCCCACGGGAGAAAAATTAATGATTATGCCTCATGAACCAGAGTTTAACGCTTAAGTGTAGTTTATCTTGGTTCACATAATTTGCAGGCTATTATCTTGGTTCACGTGATTTGCAGGCTATTGCGTGAGCTTGTGAGATTTACCCAGTGTGCATCCTAAGGGTAGCGGCTGCGGAGCACCTCTTTGGTTGGACAATATGAACCTCGGTTATGGAATAGATAAATTATACACTTATCATTTGAGATGTTTTTTATAATATTTACATATTTTTGTATTACAAATTTTAGCTATTTTAGTTATTTACAAAGTTTCTAACTTATGGACATAGGCGTCAGAGATGGCACGACAAGGCTGTGGCAAAAATACCAGCAGGAGCTGCGAGGAGGATAGGAAGGATATAGAGGGCGACATCAAAGAGGTGGAGGGAGACAATGAGGATGTAGTAGGCAACGGCGGTGGCGCTTAGGTCGCTAGTTTGTTCTAAACTTTTGTTAATTTTATTATTGTTTATGATGGGAATTTAAATTTTAGGAATTAAGGTTTAATCTGTAAATATATATATCATTATGTATTATGTGGGTTATTAATAGTCTAATAGTTTGATAGTATGTTTTATTGTTTATGATTTGATTTAGTTTAATATTTTTGTGTTGTGGCTTGTAAGTGATATGAACATGTTTGGATGATTGGCATTAATAATGTAAGCAATGGCATAAGGGTTACACGAATTGCAGTAAAAATAAGTCTGGTAGATTATAACTAAAAGAAACCATTTTTATGATTCATAAACCAAAAAAATGACTACAATTTCTAGTTGGTAATACGGGCTGATTTTTATTGAATTACTTTTGGCCGATAAAGGCCATGTTACTTGTAGTATATATAGTCACACTTAAGTCACAGCTTATAGCATGGGTTGCATACAAATTTAAGAATGTTAATAAGTCAAAAATAGATTCATATCCTTATCTCTTTTTATAATTGTCTTGACTTTGCTGACATATTCAATAATATGAGTCACCGGAGCACTATTCTCGAAAGCACTTGTACTGAGTAATTCAAGGAGAAAGTCGTTTATCGAAAGATCATTGGCCTACAAGTTTATGTATCATTTTTTTTCATTTTTAATTAGGGTATATGTAATAATATACAAGTTTTCAAGTATAAGCTAAATGAATAGAACTCTTTAGAATACTCTTATATGTAATAAATGATATCTCATGTCTGTCTCGAGAGAGACTAAGGCGGCTCCCTCACGAAAAACCACGGTGGCTCCCCGTCCACATCCTTGCCTCGGAACCTTGGGCAATGGAGAATACTTCCTTGACCCAAAAATATCATCATGACATTTTTAATATTTATTTTAATTTGTCCAAGATGTTAAGTTTAAATTATTTTGTGCAAGGACAGGTTAAAAAAAGGAAGTTGCGTGTTGTTTTTGTATACAATACACTGGGCATGTTACCAAAAAAAAGTGAAAGTGTTTTTAACTAAATTTAAACAAAAAGGAAGCTGCATATTGTTTTTGTTTTTGTATAGGAGTGTGCATGTTGCCCTAAAAAGTGCACATCACAAGTTTTATGCCAATTTACAGTTGAGGTAATTGTAACATCAGAAATTACCAAAAATACTAACTTTTCTAAATTTTTTTGCGATTTTACTATATTCTCAATTCTTTTCCAAAATTCGGACTCAACCAAAATCAACCAAATCAAACATATATGCAACTAGTTGAATGGTGTTTTTTTGGTTGCATGTACTTGCAAAAACTAGTTCACTTGATTCGAGTTTCCAAAAACCATATTTTTGAAAAAAAATGAAAAATAGTATTTTTTACAAATAAAAAAATATTTTTGCAATTTTTAAAAAAAATAACCGTATTTTTACAAAAATATTATTAGACTTGGGTATTTTAAAAAAACCCTTGTAACATTTATTTTCAAATATATATTACTGTTTTTATTCTAAAATTGTAGAAATTAAATTAAATTATACAAATTACAGTTCACATCCCCTACTTTGAATTATACAAATTCGATTCAACATGCACCATTTTTACCAAATCATTTAGTCATAATTGTTGTTTCCTAGAATATATCTCATATTTCCTTTTCAAGAATAGATTAACTATGTTATTGAAGACAAGAATTTGGGCAAAAAATTTGACAAAATTTGGCAAAAGGGTGCAATTTGAATCGGATTTCAAAGAAAGGGATGAAAACTGCAATATTTGAAAGTAGGTATACAAAATTGATTTTTGGACAAATTTAAGGGGTGCAAAATGCAATATATATTAAGTTAAATTAACTGTTATTTTAAAATTGATATAGTAAATATTTTGTTTGTTTACTTCACTTTTACACTTTATTAAACCTTAACGGTTGATAGTTTATTTAGGAGCAATATAGGGTTGTGGGTTTGTGTAATATACTCCCTCGATCTCATATTATGTGTCACATTTCCTTTTATAGAAGTCAAATTTACCAACTTTTGACTAACGATTAAACATTACTCGTATATTATTTCAAAAAACTAAAAATTATATATGAAAGTAGATTAAATCTACTTTCCGTTGATGTAATTTTTTTATTTTGTTCACTTATAAATTATTAATAAATTTCAGTCAAACTTAAGTGAATTTGACCGGCACAAATCCAAAGAAGACGCATAATATGAGATGGAGGGAGTACTTTTTATACTTTGATTAGCATAAAGTTTGATATTTTGTTTAATCATAATATTTGAGTTAGGGTTGTAGATTTAAAGGTGTAGGTGTTTAACTATTAGGAAATAAATTTTAGTTAAAGTGGTAACATTTGAGTAACAAATGTATATATTTTGAGTTAGAGTTATAATATTTGAGTTAAGGTTGTATATTTGAGTTAAATGAATATAATGATCACCCGCCAAAGAAAAGGTTGTTAGGGCAGCCGAATGCTTATGCGGTGATTTGGTTATCAATGTTAACCCTACTTTAATGGGCCTTGTCCATATACCCTACCTTATGTAAAAACAAATTAACTATTTCATGAGCCCTGCAGGTAAAATAGTATATGTAACAAATTACCAAATTTAAATAGATGTAAAATTTTACACTAATTATAAATTTCAAAGCACAAATGAAACTACCACATCAAAACAAAATATATACTATATAAGTTAAAAACTATAAAGATTTTAAATGAGCATATTATAAAACTGGCCACTGACTCAAAATTAACTGACAAAAATTAAGGGTCATTCATTTCAAAGTAGAACATAATAAAAATTAAAACAAAAATATACCAAACACAATTATTATTATTTTTCCCGGCATATATTTGTTACAAAATATTAAATACACTTGATTGCAAATAAAAAATAAATGTTATACACTAAACCAAATTATCTATTAAATCATTTTATTTAAATACAAAAATTGTAAAAAAAAAGCAACTAAATTAAATCAGTAATTATCAAGCCAAGTTTGGTGTATTTTGCACAACTAAAAAAATTGAGGAGAAAAATGTTTATATTTCCCATGGATGTTGCATTTCTAAATATAGGAAAGTTAAAAAGTGATATATAAGTTGGTGATGAAAAGAATATTCTTATATGCTATGATATTTTTAACTTTTGATTGTTATAAAATGTCACATTAAACTTGAATTTGTGCTACTATTGTATATTTAGATTGGAAAAATAAGTAGAGTGCAAAATCAAATTTAAACTTAGGACCCGCTTAATTTAAGTCAATTATTAATCATTCTGTATAATTTACTTTTGTTATTAATTTGATGAAAGTCTTTTTGTTCATTTTATACAATTATTAGTTATATGAAATCACAATTGGAACCATGTTTCTTGTAATTAATTATGTTGTTGAAATTAACATAGGAATTTGTTACTAAGTCTCTACTTCTAACAAAAATATTAACTTAATTTTCAAAAAAATGACTAAATTTTTCTATCATATTTGAACCGGTTTGTAACCACTTTAGCATAAAAATATCATGTGAATAAGGTTTGTTGCAGAGAGATAACATAAAACAAATTTGAAATTCAAAAAGATGGTAAAAGAGATAAAAGAGAAATGACAAAATTTAAGTACTATATCTTTAAATTAATAGGAGATGCATGCAAATGAGCATTTAAAATATTTAAATTACTATACAAAACAAAAGTTGTCCTCTATCCTAATTTTATTTATATCATTTAAAATATTTAAATTACTACACAAAACAAAGGTTGTCCTCTATCCTAATTTCTTTATATGAAAATAAGTAGTTTAATTCATTTCATATAGTTTCTATAAAACATAGAAAATAATTAATTAAAGTGATATATAATTATATATGACAAGTCAAAGAAAAGGTTGTTATGACACAAAATACTTTTATGAACTCCGGTGAACCGGTGGTGAGCTATGATGTTAAAAACTGAGCTCTAGAACCTTAAGATCACTTATTTATGTTTGCATGTGGTGTTTTGATTAAAAGGCCGAATGACGCTTACTATTTTAAGGAAATCAAGTTGATTATATTGAAATGCATGAGTCATTGATATGATGTTGATATATAGGTGGATTTGTGATTCAATGTAAAATTCGTAATTTTATTTTTAATTTATTTATTAGAAATTAGATATTAATTTGTCTAGATAAATATTTTAAAATTAGAATATTCTGAAAACATTTTGTGCAAGGTAGTTGATTTGTGAAAAGATTTGTTATTTGTGGAAATAAGTGTAAGAATAATTTAGAAAATCGAAATTTTTTTAGTTTAGGTAATTGTGTGTATCAAATATTTTATTTATGGAATTTACTTGGAGAGGTTGTAAATCTTTAGGAGGAAATATTATTATTTCCTAGTTGAGATATAGGGTTTTGTATCGTTATAAATACACCATATTCGTATTCCTTGTTTTTATCATTAAAATTCGTAGGACTTTCTCAGCAAAAATCAGCTGTCTTGTAAAATTCGTAGAAAATTCATCGTAAGTCAGAATTCAGTGATTCTGGACTTTTCAGAAAGGTCTTTTCGTTATCTTCAGCTTTCGTGTTTCGTGTTTTTCAAGAAAATATCGTTTAGAGGGTCAAAAAGAGTAAATTCAGATCTGGTCAGGCTTTGAGGTAAGTACCTTTTGACTTACTTTTAAATTTCCGAAAAGATATTTCAGTTCTGTTTTTAATTTCATATAAGATATAAAAACTTTGATTTCGAAATTATAAGATATAAGTATTTGTGAATTTTAGAACCCAGTCTCTACGTTTTCGAACCGTTCGTAATTTACGCTATAGTTCCGGAACTAGCCTTAGATACCCTTAGTAGGCGCACAAGTGTGCAACTTTAGATACCTATTAAGGGCGCGTAATTATTGAACTTTAGATGCCGACCACTGGCAAAGTGTGGTATAAAGAATAAGAATAAGAATTAGATGCCGGCTACTGGCAAAGTGTGGCCGTAGATCAAGACTGTGGTATTTATAAGAATTATCGTTTCGTTCTGTTTTATTCTGCTCAGATCTGTTATAAAATCTGTACTGTTATAAATTCTGCTCTGTTCTGTTTTAAATTCTGAATTTTAAAATATAAAACTTTGGGTTGGATTTATTTTAGAAAATGTTTTACAAAATTATTATTGTTTTAAGAAAAATCGTTTTATCAAAACACCCATTGTTTTTCTGTTTAAAAGTTAGTCAATTTGTACTTGCTGAGCTGTGTAGCTCACCCCTTTTAACATTTCAGGTTCGGAATTTGGAGCATATTAAGATTAAGGAATGAGAACTATGTGGAGATCTGTGCTGCTTCGTTTGTGCTATTTGAATTAGAATAAAGATTTTGTTTTTAGAGAATAAATTTAATTATCTGTTAGACAATTATTATCGGATTTGTGGAGCTGCGTCTCTATTTTTATGATTTTGATTATTGAGTTTGACCGCTGCTTTGAATTTCGTGATCTATTAGAATTATCGAGTAATAATATATTTTATTTTTAGTTTTCGATTTAGAATTTAATAGTCCGGAAGTGCGGGTTGTTACATCCAGTCACCGTGCACAGCAAACTTCTTCTTACATTTATCAGAGCCGGATTTTTTTTTGCCACTATGTTTTCAAGAGAAATGCTTCTTGATAGCAGTCAGATCTCCTAGTGCTCTTGAGGGATCATGATGAACACAACCAACTTCAGGGAAAATGTAAACCCTTTTCTTGACTTCATCGTTTGTCTTTTGCTTCAGCTTCCAAGGCAAATTATGTCCTCTTCTGTGGAGCTGCAAGTTCTGCTCCCTTTGAAAACTTCTATTGCACACCTCATACCAAAATCGATTTGTTGCCATTAGACTCTGCGGGGAAAGTGCTACAAACTCTGCATCAGGACGTGTCATTTACATATATACACATATCCCAACATCAAATGAACAAATTAAACAATCGAAAAACAATTCAAAAACCATATATGTCTGACTCATCCCCTTTAAATTTCCAAGTAACGGTAAAAGAAAAAATTATATAAACTGACAGTTAATACATACACACACATGCACCCACAATATATACAGCAGATCTTACTTGGATTTCCCCAAAGATACCTCCCTCTTCTTTTAGACGTAGCTGATGGAGAAGAAGCCATGGCAGGACTAGATTTTATGGAAACTCAAATTGATTTTTATTTTTTTACTAGAAAAACATACAAAAGCTCAAATCTGTAGGTACATACTCTCGTATTTATAACAATTTTTCAATCATGAAACCCCCACATTAGATAATTATTTCTTATATATTTGTTTTGCAAATTATTGAAGGTTGGAGGTACACATGAATTTACAAACCATTTCTTTTATAAGTAAATATATTTAGAAAATATCTCAAAAAAGTCACATTTAATGAAAATTTAGGTGCAAGGAAGCGATAAAGAGGAATGTAGTGTGGATGTTGGACGTTACACTTACCTTTTGGCCATATATGCATGGTGAGGGACCGATCTCCTTGTCTTTGTATATTGTATTTTTTTTATTTCATGACATTGATTAAATAAGTAGATTATATATATATCATGATAACTCCAACTTAAAGAAACAGGCTAAACGCCAAATCCGTCATTTTAGATTAAAAACATGAGTCCAGTAACACATGTCCTTATACGTCAATTAAATCCAACTGAATTATCGATCAATAATTCGGTCGTTTTATATCCATAACAATTGAATATTACAAGAAAAATGCCTATGAGCTCCTGAATTGGTTGATATCGTGTCAACATTTTTTTAGTGTTAAACTCATAAACGACCAACTTATACCTACCGTTCATAAGGAGACGGTCATTTTTTGTATGAATCCACTCGCTATGTTATTAATTCGGTCGGTTTTTCATGCCCACAAATGATTAATTTTGATTGTTATTTCTGCAGATAAGCCGATATTGGCTCTAGAATAACTTTTTTGGGTTCTACAATTGACATTCCTCCTACGCAAACACGTGCAATATCAACTCCAACCACACCACAATTATAACCAACTAACATTAATGTCAACAACAACCAAAAATAATAAAAATGATTTACATTAACCAACCAATCGTTAAAGTAACTACATTTGCTTATTGTACTACATTAAGCAAGCAATCAAATTAATAGACAAATGTTCGAAGCACACATACAACTAAATATATACATGAAAATTCAAATAATAGCTCAAAGCATTGTTAAACCAAAAACTAAATAAAATTGAATAGCGCTCTTCGCACCACTGTTTCTTTTCGTGCCACTCTCCTCGTCTTCGCCAAGCTCGACATCCTCTTCATCTCCGTCCTCGTTGCCGCTGATGGTGGTGTCATCCATAGTCGACCTAGAGATATTTAAAGCTCGAAGCGATTTTTTTGGTGGGATAATAAATTGAAAGAATGATAAAAAGTAAGATATCAATAATATTTATGTCGGTTCAACTAAGTACTAAAAATATCTTATTTTTTAAGTGATCTGTTCAAAAAAAATTAAAAATTAGGCTCCTAACATTTATTTTAAGCCTATATTTTTTAATATTTTTCTTTTGATCATTCATGTATATAACAAAAAATTTGTCCCTCAAAGTTCAATTTTTTCGATACCCTCATTCGTTAGCACAAAGAGTTTGGTCCCAGGGTTGGCTTTGATGTCTTCATCGCCACTTTCTTGAACCTTTCTTATAGCCTAATATATATATAATGTTAAAACGCTTTAAAATAACACTACTAAATCTAAATTGAGAACTTTTAAGATTTTACCTCTTGACAAATTAATATTATATTATGAATTTTGTGACTTTGGTAAAGTAAATGGTTGTACATTATATTCTAAAAAAGTCTGAATTTTCTCACATAATACATTGTATTGTTACGATAAATTCACAAACTAATTTTAGATAAAAAAATACTTAAATGTCATTTGGGTATGAGTTAAAAGATAAAAAAATAAAAAAAATTATCACTATTTATAATTTTATACTTAAAACATAGAAAGCAATTAATTAAAGTGACATAATATTATATATGTGAAGCCAAAAAAAGGTTGCTAGGGTATGGAATGTTTTTATGCGGGGTCATAATTTGATTTTTCATATCAACCCTATTTAACAAGCTTTATCCATTTTATCAAATATGTTCTCGATTGTACGTTAACTATCCACGTAAACAAGTTGTCTATTTCATATATTATCAATATCAATTGTACCCTGGTATTACAAACATGAACAAGTTGTCTATTTCATCAGCACTATCCTAAAATTGTCTTACAAACTTAAAGAGATGATGTGAAATATTACTTATGAAGTTCAAATATGCAATTAAACAATTTAGATATGGAATATTAAGAATTTAATATACAACTAAAATTTTATATGTAAAAAATAACTTTTTTAATGAAACTTTATTCAAGTTAACTGTGTAGATGAGTTTAATTTTACAAGTGTTTAGTATAAATTAAATAACGAAAGTGGCTTAATTCTAAATTTCAAAGCAAAAATGTAACTTTCAAAATAATATATATATATATATATAGGGTCTTACTCCAATGAGAATTCTAGTATTGTGAGATATGAGATCTAATCATATCCACTCATTCAAATACAACATATTCATCTCTCGCCGTTAATTTAATATTTAATATTTATAAATTTTAATATTCTTCCATATTCTATCAAATTCTATCACCCATCAACCACCACCACCTCCGGTGACAACCATTCAAATGATGAAGGAACAAATTTTGACTAAATTATCGTAAAACGACGACACTCCGGTCGGTACGGAGATGCACGATTGTTTGGCCGAAAAAGCGATTAAGGATGACGATGCAGATGGATGGATGGAGGGAGAGAGAGAGAGAGATAGATAGAGAGAGAGAGAGGGAGGGAATCTGATATGCGGGGACGGAATGATGGCGGTCGGAGCAGCGGCTGGTACGTGGTGGTGATGGGTAGTGATTGTGGGTGGTTGGTGGGTGTAGTGGGCAGAGAGGTGGATGAAAGAGATGAAGTGTAAAATTAAAATATATGGTTGTAATTATATTTAGGGATACAAATGTATGGTTAAGATTAGATCTCATATCTCATTTTAATTGGGGTTCTCATTTGAGCAATTCCCTATATATATAGGGTCTTACTCCATTGAGAACTTTTTTTTGGTGAAATATGAGATCTAATCTCAACCATAAAAATTTAAATCAATTTTTAATCTAGACCATTAATTTTAAATATCATCATCTTCTCCAACCATCTCTTCCATCTTCTTCTTTCTACTTACCACTCATCACCACCTCCAACAACCAGCAACCACCATTTCTGGCCCCCACCACCTCCGGCAACCTCCAGAAAATCACCACCGTCAAACATAAAATCACCACCATCAAATCAAAAATCACCACCGAAAAACTAGAAATCACCATCAAAAAATAAAATATTACCGCAACTGACAACCGATAAACAAAAAATCACCTCCGGAATAAACAAATCACCACAACCGGCCACTACCTATACCCACCAGATCCACCACCAGCTCAATTCATCAACTCCGATCACCACTATTATAACAAAAATCACCATATTAACTATAAACACCACAATCAAATCCACCATGTCATAATCACCACCATAACCACCACCATCCACTGACCCCCCGTATCGGAAGAATCACCAGAATTTTATGAAAATTACCTATGATATTGGGCAACGGATTTCAAACTATACAGATTGAAGCAATTGTAGAGCCAATATTCGAGGGGAAGCTCTGATCGGTGAAATTAATAGTGGATGAATCAATAAAAGCGGATCTAACGGGAATGAACTGAGCTCAAACGGAAAGTGTGGTGGTGTGTGTATTTAATTCGTTGTGGGAGGAGAGAGAGAGCAGAGAGAAAGAGAGTGAGAGAGAGAGAGAGATGGGGGAGTGAACATTTCGGTCACGAGTGGTGGAGTGGCGGTGGCGGCATCGAGTAGTAAGGATGGAGAGAGTGCAGTGGTTGGGTAAGTGGGTGGGGTCGGTGTCGAGAGAACTGATAAGAAAAGTGTTGGGTGGGAAATGGAAATGTGTGATAGGGATTAAAAGAAAAACAAAAAATATTATAAAATGGAGGGCTGAGATTAGATCTCATATCTTATTATAATTGGGATTCTCATTTGAGCAATTTCCATATATATATATATATAATGTTGAAAACTAATAAAGATTCAAAGCAACTTTCAAAGCAGGAATGCAAATTTCAAAACAAAATTATAAAATTATAAAATTAGCCTTTGATTTATAACCAACAGCTTTTTATTTCAAAGCATAGCATAATAAAAAAAAACAAAAATATCTCAAAATACCTTTATTTCATAGAAGATTAATGATTAGTTTAATTAGTTCTTGGATGTTCTCGTTCTAATTAAGGTCATTCAAATCAACTCCATACACCTGCCTTGATCACCAACTAGCTAAGATCTCGTGCACAAAAAGCTAATAGTTAGCCACTTTAAACATATATAGAGCGAATATTTGTACAAAATACTAAGTATATTTTCTTGCACATGAAAAATAAATACTAATGTAATTATTTTTTGTTGTATAAAATTGTGCATTCTCCTAACGGTAGAATAGCTACTTACAACGTATACAAATAATTTTTTAGTATGACAAAAAGTAATTCAAAAAGAGAGGTGATTATTTCATAATCTGCCCCCTTGGCCCAAATGTACATCAAATCTGTTAGTGGATATATATTTAAACATGAAAATAACAACACGAAGCACCTTTTTATATGTGAAAGTTGGTATATGTATGGTAAAATAATCTGCCATATTTTTTGGCTATTGGCTACATAGACCTTACTTTATACAGAATTATACAGTCATGCAAACACATATCGTACATATTTCTAAAAAAACAACCCAGAGTGTATAAACATTGTGAAGCAGTAGGAATATAAGATAGCTGCAGCAATCCTTCTAACACCTTATCCCTTGTAAAATGCACATCAATTTCTATATTCTTTGTGCACTCATGATGCACAGGATTTTTAGTAATGTGTATGGCACTCTCGTTGTTGCAATGCAGAGTAACTGGCTTAAAATTTGTAACCCCTAGTTCTTCCAATAATCTGACCAACCAAGTGATCTCTGAAGTGGCAGATGATATTGAACGATATTGAGCTTCATAGGAACTTCAAGAGACAACACTTTATTCCTTTAATTTCCAACTTACTGGTGAGTTTCCTAACAACTGCACATAGCCAGAAATTGACCTCCTAGATTCCTGACAAGCTTCCCAGTATGAATCAAAGTATGCTTTTAGTGTTAATTGCTCACCTCCTTTCAAGGGAATTCCTAGTACTCCAGATGTCGAAGCCACATATTCAACACATGCATAAGTGCATCAAAATGTGGGACTTTAGGGGACTGCAGATATTGACTTAAATGTTGGACAGTATAGGCAATATATGGCCTTGTGTGAGTAAGAAAATTAAGTTTTCCTACTAAGCACCTGTAATAGCTAGGATCAGTATATAATTCTCCTTTATCAGCTGAAAGCTTTAAGTTCAAAGGCAGTGGAGTAGCTTTAGTCTTGAAATCTGTTATATTAGCTTCCTTCAGCAATTCTTGTGTAAACTTTCTTTGGGTTAATGTGAGACCTGAAGCAGTATAAGCAATTACTATACCCATAAAAAAAACCTAGTTCCCCTAAATCTTTGATGTTGAATGTCTTGTATAAATGTACCTTGAGATCAAGAATACCTTGTGCATCATTACTAGTGAGAATTATGTCATCAATATATACTGCAACAATGGTAATGTTATCATTGGTTTTTCTAGATGAACAATGAATAATCATTCTTAGATTGCAGAAAACCTTTATGAGGCAATTCTCCAACAAGCTTTGCAAATCACTGTCTAGAAGCTTGCCTTAATCCATACAATGATTTAAGTAACATGCAATCTTTATTGCATGAATTAGATAATCCCTCCGGAACCAGCATATACACCTGAAAAGGTGATGGTAAAGCAGAATATTATGAATTTACAGGATCTTATATTATAACATTCCCCCACTCATCTTTGGGGATTAAATTTTCCTTTCGTGTTCCTCGTAAATTAAGAGAAATGTTGGGGGTGGCAGGGATCGAACCTGATTCCTCTGCCATCCTGAGCTCTGATACCATGTCAAGGAACCGGGTACTCTAAAACCTAAAGGTGTTAGAGAATGGCCCTTTACAAGATCTTATATTATTCTCACAAGACAGAAGTTAACTTCATATTTCTAGTACTCCTTCTTAGATTCAAATTATGAGTTGAAGATGCATTGTCTGTACAATGATTATTAGATGAATTGTCTTGATGAAAATCTGTTGAAGTGTCAGGTGGAGAATCATCCAAAGAACCCATAGGTATGGTGACTTCAGGAGTGTCAAAAAACTGAAAGATATATCTGGAAATTCTGTATCATGAAGAGATTTGTGATCAGTAGATACGTGATCAGTAGATACGGGTAATAAGAAAGAAGGTGCATTCCCAGAAATTTGCTTGTGATGGAGAGGAAAATGGTGCTCATGAAATATTAGATCTCTGGAAATAAAGATATGTCATGTCTACATATTAAGAACTTTATATCCTTTATGACCAGCAGGATATCCAAGAAAAACACATTAATTTGCTCTACAAAATAAGGCTCTCGCAATTAATACTTCAAAATCATCAAAAGAATTCATCATCTCAACTCATCTAATTGATGATGTGTACAATAATCAATCAGCAAAGAATATATGAAGAAAAATCGCTCAAAAACCTTGAAAAAAGGATGAAATACCTCAAATTTGTGTACCAAAGAAAGTCAAAATACTTACTTGAAATCTTGATCAAAAAAATGCTCATAATCGATTCTTGTTGCTTTGATACCATGTTACAATTTGCAATTGATAACAAAGTACAAAACTCATTATATTCAATTATGCAATTAAATATTCACAAAATCAACAAATTAACTAACTCATATTTTTACTCCATCTTCTCTCTACCCTCGTACTCTCTCCAATGAGAGTAGGCGGCTCTTTCCCATTCTAACCTTCATTCAATATATCTACAATACTCCATCACCGTTTAATCATTTTCACTCTTCCATATTCTCTTTTATTTTATTGCTTTTCAAAATTTAGAATAAACATCTTTTATGGGTGTGATCTAATTCTTTATGGTGAGATCTTTAGTGTACCTTATTATCAAGTTTGTTCCAAATCTTTTTCGGGTGTGAGTATGTTTTGTTTAAAGTATTTCTGTCTTTTGCAGTGGTTGCATTAGAAACAATTTATATGGTTTTTAGGATCTCGATTTCTTACATCTAAACTGAGACGTTTAATATCTCAAGTGCTTACTTTTTGACAACTAAAGATTATTAATAGTTTGGGGTATTTGTTCCTCCGATTTTAGTTGATGTAACTAAAAATTCTGAATATTGGGCCATTAATGTGAAGGTTATCTCAAGGGTTGTTCGCTGAATTGGTGGGAAAGTTAATATAATCTTTTTATTTCAAAAAATATTATTGTATTTGTTAAGCAATGTGAAAATAAGATGACTATTTGTTTAGTTAGTTTATTTGTTTCCCAATATTATCAATTGGAGGTTTGTTCGGACTATATTCGTGTATTTTAATGAATACATTTTATTTTGTTTGACAAAAAAAATATGCAATTAAACAAACTAGACCTGGAATATTATGAATTTAATATACAACCAAAATTTATATGTTAAAAATAACTTTTAAATGAAACTTTATTTAAGTTAAGTGTGTATATATATGTTTTTAATTGTACAAGTATTTATTGTAAATTTAATAAGGAAAGGGGCTTAATTGTTAAATTTCAAAGCATAAATGCAACTTTCAAAATAAAGTTTATATACAAAGTTGAGATCAATAAAGATTCAAATCAACTTTCAAAGCATAAATGCACCTTTGTGAAGAAAATGAAAAAAAAATATAAAATTAGCCTTTGATTTAAACCAACCATTTTTCATTTCAAATTAGTAAACATTAGAAAAAAAGAAGAAAATATCCCAAAACACCATTATTTGATAGAAGATTAATGATTAGCTTGATAAGTTTATGCATGTTCTGTGAGGGAAATCAACTCCATACACCTGCCTTGATCACCAACTAGGTAAGATCTCCTGCACAAAAAGCTAATAGTTAGCCATTTTAAACATATATAGAGCAAATATTTGTACAAAATACTAAGTATATTTGATTGTACATGGAAAATAAATAGTAATGCAATTATTTTTTTGTTCTATAAAATTTTACATTAGCATTACCCTAGACCAGCTACTTACAATATATAGTAATAATTTTTTATTATGATAAAAAGTAATTAAAAAGAGAGGTGACTATTTTCTGAGCCCCAATTTACATAAAATGTGTTAGTGGGTATATATTTAAACATGAAAATAATAACACTAGCTCCTTCTTTTTCAAAAAAAAAATGTGAAAGTTTGTATATGTATGGTAAAATAATCTGCCATATTTTTCCCCTTTTGGCTACATATACCTTATTTTATGTAGATTTATACGGTCATGCAAAGACATAGCGTACATATTGCTATAAAAACAGCACAGAGCATATAAGCATTGAGATAGAAAGGGAGACAGGGGCCTGACCTGAAGCATGGATGGCTTGAAAACCCAGGGCTACGGTGATGAATGAAAGGCCTGGCCTCAGCTGATGTGGTAGCTTCCCTGTCCCACGAGTTGGTCGTCCCATTACCACTGTGATCATCACCCCCCATTCCACCTCCACTCACGCTGTTCATCCCAGTTCCCAAGCCAAGAAAATCCCTGGTAAGCCTATTACGATACTCACTCTCAACATTCATCTGTGGATCCCCCAAAACATTGTTATTTACTTCATGACCAACCAACATTCCACCAGCATTTTTCACATCGGACATCATTCCTCCACGTGGAGCATTCATCTGATCAATTAAAGTTTCCATGCCACCGCCATATCCTCCACCACTTCCATAACTCCCACCACCCACATTCCAATTCTTGTACATTTCTTCCAAGGTGCCACCACCTCCATATCCTCCAGCACTGCTCATTCTATCTCCCAGAGCTCTCCCATAGCTATTAAAAGCAGATCCTATGGATTGTCCTGATAGCAAACTAGTAAATGAATTTGGATTTGAGGCCCCTTGTCCTAGCCGCGGAGTCAAGAGTAGCTGATGGCTCCCTGGAATTTGGGAATCTGCAGCTGGGCCCAGGTACATGGAGCCAGGGTTACTAGCATTTGCGGAAATACAAGCAGCATCACACATGGAACGATGGTAGGTAAAACTCTCATGCCTGCATCAAGTAATTGTTTAACCTTTAGTTAATTATAGATAGAAAATTATAATTTGTTCATATTAAAACAAATTTTCTGCAATTTCAAGAGACACCAGAAAAAAGAACTCTACGAAATCAAGAGATACCAGAAAAAAGAACTCTACGAAATCACTTCCACTATTAAATTGCAGTGCTAAGCACAAACTCCAATGCTAATTAATTGGATACATCACAACTAACCCGAAAACAGAAAACTATTTATGTAATCAATTAGAATTAAAAGAGAGACTTGTAGTATGACCATCACCTGGGAAAGGTAGTTCCACATTCACATTTATATTTTTTAGTACCACAAATCTTATTATGGGCCTTCAAGTCAGAGTCTACGGCATACTTCTTGTTGCATTTATGGCAGCTAAATTTCTTTTCGCAATGTTTTCTAGAAAAGTGTTTCTTGATTCCGGTAATATCTCCAAGGGCCCTTGATGGATGGTGATGGACACAACCCATTTCAGGGCAAATGAAAACCTTTTTCCGGATTTCATGGCTTGTCTTTTGTTTGAGCTTCCCTGGCAAATTGTGTCTCCTTCTGTGGAGCTGCAAGTTCTGCTCCCTTGGAAAACCCTTCCCACACACATCACACGAAAACCTATCTGTGGCCAACAGAGTTTTGGGTGAGAGTGCGACAATTTCAGCATCTGGGCCTGTCACATACATACACATATATAGAGACGTCAGATAAACAGATTAAAAAACCATGTCAGAAACATTCTGACCCGGACATTAGATTTATTGAAATATATATCCTTGAAGACACAAAGATAAATTAAGACCAAAATACTCACACTGCACGTATATCTCTGTATATATAATATCTTACTTGAATTAATTCCTCGACGTTTTTGCTGTTTTCTCTCAGCAGCACTTGGTAAGGCAGAAGAAGCCATAACAGATAAAGTTGCAGATGAAGCCATTTCTCTAGGTGTTTCTTGAAACTAAAATTGATTTGTAGTAGAAGAATACTCAAAGCCTGGGATGTATGTGATCTCTTTGTATCCTCTCTCAAATTTATAATAACATTTTAACCATGGTCACTTGACTCAGGTACCTTCCAGGGTTAATTCTAGCCACAATTAATTTAAAAAAAATATTTAAAAGCTTTTCTTCCACCATATTAATTGTATTCAGGAAGGTAGTAAACAGGAATGTGGTGAAAGGTAATGGTAATGTTATGGATTATGCACGCCCCTTTGGCCACATTTGCAGCTGGGGATGAGGTCCCACTGACTTTTTTTTGTCATTTATTATATAGATTCCAGCTGGATTTTGGATTTTCTATTACTTTTTGAATGTCTTGGTCAGTTTCATTCTTGTAACTTTGAATTACAAGATATATTTAAATGACATATGATTTTGATATTAATTATATGATTCATAGGCAATTATCTTTAACTCAATGGCCCCTAAAAAATTATTTACAATGTAAATTGAAAAAAATTAACAAATAAACAATAGTAAAAGTTAATTATTCTATTAGCAAAAATGATTAATTTATTAGTTTAGGAGATTAGTACTACATTGAAATATAATTAGAGAATAATAGAAATATTATGTCATTTTGTCCTCGATTTTATGCATATAGGACAACTCATTTTGACCAATAACATAATCAAAAAGAAGAAAAAATTTGTTCAAATTAGCTAGCACCACATTTCTCACATGTTTCAATTTTGTAACTTAAATTATATCATCATCTTTTTATCTCACAACGACCGCGGAGATAAATCTGTTTGTCATATATTTTTAACGACACACAATCAACATGGGTTCCACACTGCATGTTAACATGAGACATTGTAGCCGCATGGATTTATCTAACCGATTTAGCGACCCATGGCCAATGGAGATGCAACGTGATCTCTCCAGTAGTGCTGAAGCCTTCTCAAATGCGCCCGCAAGGGTTGACTCAGTTGATTACAGTGGGGATAATTATCCTCTTGGTTACAAGTTCGAATCCCACGGGAGAAAAATTAATGATTATGCCTCATGAACCAGAGTTTAACGCTTAAGTGTAGTTTATCTTGGTTCACATAATTTGCAGGCTATTATCTTGGTTCACGTGATTTGCAGGCTATTGCGTGAGCTTGTGAGATTTACCCAGTGTGCATCCTAAGGGTAGCGGCTGCGGAGCACCTCTTTGGTTGGACAATATGAACCTCGGTTATGGAATAGATAAATTATACACTTATCATTTGAGATATTTTTTATAATATTTACATATTTTTGTATTACAAATTTTAGCTATTTTAGTTATTTACAAAGTTTCTAACTTATGGACATAGGCGTCAGAGATGGCACGACAAGGCTGTGGCAAAAATACCAGCAGGAGCTGCGAGGAGGATAGGAAGGATATAGAGGGCGACATCAAAGAGGTGGAGGGAGACAGTGAGGATGTAGTAGGCAACGGCGGTGGCGCTTAGGTCGCTAGTTTGTTCTAAACTTTTGTTAATTTTATTATTGTTTATGATGGGAATTTAAATTTTAGGAATTAAGGTTTAATCTGTAAATATATATATCATTATGTATTATGTGGGTTATTAATAGTCTAATAGTTTGATAGTATGTTTTATTGTTTATGATTTGATTTAGTTTAATATTTTTGTGTTGTGGCTTGTAAGTGATATGAACATGTTTGGATGATTGGCATTAATAATGTAAGCAATGGCATAAGGGTTACACGAATTGCAGTAAAAATAAGTCTGGTAGATTATAACTAAAAGAAACCATTTTTATGATTCATAAACCAAAAAAATGACTACAATTTCTAGTTGGTAATACGGGCTGATTTTTATTGAATTACTTTTGGCCGATAAAGGCCATGTTACTTGTAGTATATATAGTCACACTTAAGTCACAGCTTATAGCATGGGTTGCATACAAATTTAAGAATGTTAATAAGTCAAAAATAGATTCATATCCTTATCTCTTTTATAATTGTCTTGACTTTGCTGACATATTCAATAATATGAGTCACCGGAGCACTATTCTCGAAAGCACTTGTACTGAGTAATTCAGGAGAAAGTCGTTTATCGAAAGATCATTGGCCTACAAGTTTATGTATCATTTTTTTTCATTTTTAATTAGGGTATATGTAATAATATACAAGTTTTCAAGTATAAGCTAAATGAATAGAACTCTTTAGAATACTCTTATATGTAATAATTGATATCTCATGTCTGTCTCGAGACAGACTAAGGCGGCTCCCTCTCGAAAAACCACGACGGTGGCTCCCCGTCCACATCCTTGCCTCGGAACCTTGGGCAATCGAGAATACTTCCTTGACCCAAAAATATCATCATGACATTTTTAATATTTATTTTAATTTGTCCAAGATGTTAAGTTTAAATTATTTTGTGCAAGGACAGGTTAAAAAAAGGAAGTTGCGTGTTGTTTTTGTATACAATACACTGGGCATGTTACCAAAAAAAAGTGAAAGTGTTTTTAACTAAATTTAAACAAAAAGGAAGCTGCATATTGTTTTTGTTTTTGTATAGGAGTGTGCATGTTGCCCTAAAAAGTGCACATCACAAGTTTTATGCCAATTTACAGTTGAGGTAATTGTAACATCAGAAATTACCAAAAATACTAACTTTTCTAAATTTTTTTGCGATTTTACTATATTCTCAATTCTTTTCCAAAAATTCGGACTCAACCAAAATCAACCAAATCAAACATATATGCAACTAGTTGAATGGTGTTTTTTTGGTTGCATGTACTTGCAAAAACTAGTTCACTTGATTCGAGTTTCCAAAAACCATATTTTTGAAAAAAAATGAAAAATAGTATTTTTTACAAATAAAAAAATATTTTTGCAATTTTTAAAAAAAATAACCGTATTTTTACAAAAATATTATTAGACTTGGGTATTTTAAAAAAACCCTTGTAACATTTATTTTCAAATATATATTACTGTTTTTATTCTAAAATTGTAGAAATTAAATTAAATTATACAAATTACAGTTCACATCCCCTACTTTGAATTATACAAATTCGATTCAACATGCACCATTTTTACCAAATCATTTAGTCATAATTGTTGTTTCCTAGAATATATCTCATATTTCCTTTTCAAGAATAGATTAACTATGTTATTGAAGACAAGAATTTGGGCAAAAAATTTGACAAAATTTGGCAAAAGGGTGCAATTTGAATCGGATTTCAAAGAAAGGGATGAAAACTGCAATATTTGAAAGTAGGTATACAAAATTGATTTTTGGACAAATTTAAGGGGTGCAAAATGCAATATATTAAGTTAAATTAACTGTTATTTTAAAATTGATATAGTAAATATTTTGTTTGTTTACTTCACTTTTACACTTTATTAAACCTTAACGGTTGATAGTTTATTTAGGAGCAATATAGGGTTGTGGGTTTGTGTAATATACTCCCTCGATCTCATATTATGTGTCACATTTCCTTTTATAGAAGTCAAATTTACCAACTTTTGACTAACGATTAAACATTACTCGTATATTATTTCAAAAAACTAAAAATTATATATGAAAGTAGATTAAATCTACTTTCCGTTGATGTAATTTTTTTATTTTGTTCACTTATAAATTATTAATAAATTTCAGTCAAACTTAAGTGAATTTGACCGGCACAAATCACATAATATGAGATGGAGGGAGTACTTTTTATACTTTGATTAGCATAAAGTTTGATATTTTGTTTAATCATAATATTTGAGTTAGGGTTGTAGATTTAAAGGTGTAGGTGTTTAACTATTAGGAAATAAATTTTAGTTAAAGTGGTAACATTTGAGTAACAAATGTATATATTTTGAGTTAGAGTTATAATATTTGAGTTAAGGTTGTATATTTGAGTTAAATGAATATAATGATCACCCGCCAAAGAAAAGGTTGTTAGGGCAGGCGAATGCTTATGCGGTGATTTGGTTATCAATGTTAACCCTACTTTAATGGGCCTTGTCCATATACCCTACCTTATGTAAAAACAAATTAACTATTTCATGAGCCCTGCAGGTAAAATAGTATATGTAACAAATTACCAAATTTAAATAGATGTAAAATTTTACACTAATTATAAATTTCAAAGCACAAATGAAACTACCACATCAAAACAAAATATATACTATATAAGTTAAAAACTATAAAGATTCTAAATGAGCATATTATAAAACTGGCCACTGACTCAAAATTAACTGACAAAAATTAAGGGTCATTCATTTCAAAGTAGAACATAATAAAAATTAAAACAAAAATATACCAAACACTATTATTATTATTTTTCCCGGCATATATTTGTTACAAAATATTAAATACACTTGATTGCAAATAAAAAATAAATGTTATACACTAAACCAAATTATCTATTAAATCATTTATTTAAATACAAAAATTGTAAAAAAAAGCAACTAAATTAAATCAGTAATTATCAAGCCAAGTTTGGTGTATTTTGCACAACTAAAAAAATTGAGGAGAAAATGTTATATTTCCCATGGATGTTGCATTTCTAAATATAGGAAAGTTAAAAAGTGATATATAAGTTGGTGATGAAAAGAATATTCTTATATGCTATGATATTTTTAACTTTGATTGTTATAAAATGTCACATTAAACTTGAATTTGTGCTACTATTGTATATTTAGATTGGAAAAATAAGTAGAGTGCAAAATCAAATTTAAACTTAGGACCCGCTTAATTTAAGTCAATTATTAATCATTCTGTATAATTTACTTTTGTTATTAATTTGATGAAAGTCTTTTTTGTTCATTTTATACAATTATTAGTTATATGAAATCACAATTGGAACCATGTTTCTTGTAATTAATTTGTTGTTGAAATTAACATAGGAATTTGTTACTAAGTCTCTACTTCTAACAAAAATATTAACTTAATTTTCAAAAAAATGACTAAATTTTTCTATCATATTTGAACCGGTTTGTAACCACTTTAGCATAAAAATATCATGTGAATAAGGTTTGTTGCAGAGAGATAACATAAAACAAATTTGAAATTCAAAAAGATGGTAAAAAGATAAAAGAGAAATGACAAAATTTAAGTACTATATCTTTAAATTAATAGGAGATGCATGCAAATGAGCATTTAAAATATTTAAATTACTATACAAAACAAAAGTTGTCCTCTATCCTAATTTTATTTATATCATTTAAAATATTTAAATTACTACACAAAACAAAGGTTGTCCTCTATCCTAATTTCTTTATATGAAAATAAGTAGTTTAATTCATTTCATATAGTTTCTATAAAACATAGAAAATAATTAATTAAAGTGATATATAATTATATATGACAAGTCAAAGAAAAGGTTGTTATGACACAAAATACTTTTATGAACTCCGTGAACCGGTGGTGAGCTATGATGTTAAAAAACTGAGCTCTAGAACCTTAAGATCACTTATTTATGTTTGCATGTGGTGTTTTGATTAAAAAGGCCGAATGACGCTTACTATTTTAAGGGAAATCAGTTGATTATATTGAAATGCATGAGTCATTGATATGCTGTTGATATATAGGTGGATTTGTGATTCAATGTAAAAATTCGTAATTTTATTTTAATTTATTTATTAGAAATTAGATATTAATTTGTCTAGATAAATATTTTAAAATTAAATATTCTGAAAAACATTTTGTGCAAGGTAGTTGATTTGTGAAAAGATTTGTTATTTGTGGAAATAAGTTAAGAATAATTTAGAAAATCGAATTTTTTAGTTTAGGTAATTGTGTGTATCAATTTTTATTTATGGAATTTACTTGGAGAGGTTGTAAAATCTTTAGGAGAAATATATTATTTCCTAGTTGAGATATAGGGTTTTGTATCGTTATAAATACACCATATTCGTATTCCTTGTTTTTATCATTAAAATTCGTAGGACTTTCTCAGCAAAAATCAGCTGTCTTGTAAAATTCGTAGAAAAATTCATCGTAAGTCAGAATTCAGTGATTCTGGACTTTTCAGAAAGGTCTTTTCGTTATCTTCAGCTTTCGTGTTTCGTGTTTTTCAAGAAAATATCGTTTAGAGGGTCAAAAAGAGTAAATTCAATCTGGTCAGGCTTTGAGGTAAGTACCTTTTGACTTACTTTTAAATTTCCGAAAAGATATTTCAGTTCTGTTTTTAATTTCATATAAGATATAAAAAACTTTGATTTCGAAATTATAAGATATAAGTATTTGTGAATTTTAGAACCCAGTCTCTACGTTTTCGAACCGTTCGTAATTTACGCTATAGTTCCGGAACTAGCCCTTAGATACCCCTTAGTAGGCGCACAAGTGTGCAACTTTAGATACCTATTAAGGAGCGCTAAATTATTGAACTTTAGATGCCGACCACTGCAAAGTGTGGTATAAAGAATAAGAATAAGAATTAAGATGCCGGCTACTGGCAAAAGTGTGGCCGTAGATCAGACTGTGGTATTTATAAGAATTATCGTTTCGTTCTGTTTTATTCTGCTCAGATCTGTTATAAAATCTGTACTGTTATAAATTCTTGCTCTGTTCTGTTTAAATTCTGAATTTTAAAATATACAACTTTGGGTTGGATTTATTTTAGAAAATGTTTTACAAATTATTATTGTTTTAAGAAAAATCGTTTTATCAAAACACCCTTGTTTTTCTGTTTAAAAGTTAGTCAATTTGTACTTGCTGAGCTGTGTAGCTCACCCCTTTTAACATTTCAGGTTCGGAATTTGGAGCATATTAAGATTAAGGAATGAGAACTATGTGGAGATCTGTGCTGCTTCGTTTGGTGCATTTGAATTAGAATAAAGATTTGTGTTTTTAGAGAATAAATTTAATTAATCTGTTAGACAATTATTATCGGATTTGTGGAGCTGCGTCTCTATTTTTATGATTTGATTATTGAGTTTGACCGCTGCTTTGAATTTCGTGATCTATTAGAATTATCGAGTAATAATATATTTTATTTTAGTTTTCGATTTAGAAATTTATAGTCCGGAGTGCGGGTTGTTACATCCAGTCACCGTGCACAGCAAACTTCTTCTTACATTTATCAGAGCCCGGATTTTTTTTTGCCACTATGTTTTCAAGAGAAATGCTTCTTGATAGCAGTCAGATCTCCTAGTGCTCTTGAGGATCATGATGAACACAACCAACTTCAGGGAAAATGTAAACCCTTTTCTTGACTTCATCGTTTGTCTTTTGCTTCAGCTTCCAAGGCAAATTATGTCCTCTTCTGTGGAGCTGCAAGTTCTGCTCCCTTTGAAAACTTCTATTGCACACCTCATACCAAAATCGATTTGTTGCCATTAGACTCTGCGGGGAAAGTGCTACAAACTCTGCATCAGGACGTGTCATTTACATATATACACATATCCCAACATCAAATGAACAAATTAAACAATCGAAAAACAATTCAAAAACCATATCTGACTCATCCCCTTTAAATTTCCAAGTAACGGTAAAAGAAAAAATTATATAAACTGACAGTTAATACATACACACACATGCACCCACAATATATACAGCAGATCTTACTTGGATTTCCCCAAAGATACCTCCCTCTTCTTTTAGACGTAGCTGATGGAGAAGAAGCCATGGCAGGACTAGATTTTATGGAAACTCAAATTGATTTTTATTTTTTTACTAGAAAAACATACAAAAGCTCAAATCTGTAGGTACATACTCTCGTATTTATAACAATTTTTCAATCATGAAACCCCCACATTAGATAATTATTCTTATATATTTGTTTTGCAAATTATTGAAGGTTGGAGGTACACATGAATTTACAAACCATTTCTTTTATAAGTAAATATATTTAGAAAATATCTCAAAAAAGTCACATTTAATGAAAATTTAGGTGCAAGGAAGCGATAAAGAGGAATGTAGTGTGGATGTTGGACGTTACACTTACCTTTTGGCCATATATGCATGGTGAGGGACCGATCTCCTTGTCTTTGTATATTGTATTTTTTTTATTTCATGACATTGATTAAATAAGTAGATTATATATATCATGATAACTCCAACTTAAAGAAACAGGCTAAACGCCAAATCCGTCATTTTAGATTAAAAACATGAGTCCAGTAACACATGTCCTTATACGTCAATTAAATCCAACTGAATTATCGATCAATAATTCGGTCGTTTTATATCCATAACAATTGAATATTACAAGAAAAATGCCTATGAGCTCCTGAATTGGTTGATATCGTGTCAACATTTTTTTAGTGTTAAACTCATAAACGACCAACTTATACCTACCGTTCATAAGGAGACGGTCATTTTTTGTATGAATCCACTCGCTATGTTATTAATTCGGTCGGTTTTTCATGCCCACAAATGATTAATTTTGATTGTTATTTCTGCAGATAAGCCGATATTGGCTCTAGAATAACTTTTTGGGTTCTACAATTGACATTCCTCCTACGCAACACGTGCAATATCAACTCCAACCACACCACAATTATAACCAACTAACATTAATGTCAACAACAACCAAAAATAATAAAAATGATTTACATTAACCAACCAATCGTTAAAGTAACTACATTTGCTTATTGTACTACATTAAGCAAGCAATCAAATTAATAGACAAATGTTCGAAGCACACATACAACTAAATATATACATGAAAATTCAAATAATAGCTCAAAGCATTGTTAAACCAAAAACTAAATAAAATTGAATAGCGCTCTTCGCACCACTGTTTTTTCGTGCCACTCTCCTCGTCTTCGCCAAGCTCGACATCCTCTTCATCTCCGTCCTCGTTGCCGCTGATGGTGGTGTCATCCATAGTCGACCTAGAGATATTTAAAGCTCGAAGCGATTTTTTTGGTGGGATAATAAATTGAAAGAATGATAAAAAGTAAGATATCAATAATATTTATGTCGGTTCAACTAAGTACTAAAATATCTTATTTTTTAAGTGATCTGTTCAAAAAAAATTAAAAATTAGGCTCCTAACATTTATTTTAAGCCTATATTTTTTAATATTTTTCTTTTGATCATTCATGTATATAACAAAAAATTTGTCCCTCAAAGTTCAATTTTTTCGATACCCTCATTCGTTAGCACAAAGAGTTTGGTCCCAGGGTTGGCTTTGATGTCTTCATCGCCACTTTCTTGAACCTTTCTTATAGCCTAATATATATAATGTTAAAACGCTTTAAAATAACACTACTAAATCTAAATTGAGAACTTTTAAGATTTTACCTCTTGACAAATTAATATTATATTATGAATTTTGTGACTTTGGTAAAGTAAATGGTTGTACATTATATTCTAAAAAAGTCTGAATTTTCTCACATAATACATTGTATTGTTACGATAAATTCACAAACTAATTTTAGATAAAAAAATACTTAAATGTCATTTGGGTATGAGTTAAAAGATAAAAAAAAAAAAAATTATCACTATTTATAATTTTATACTTAAAACATAGAAAGCAATTAATTAAAGTGACATAATATTATATATGTGAAGCCAAAAAAGGTTGCTAGGGTATGGAATTTTTTATGCGGGGTCATAATTTGTTTTCATATCAACCCTATTTAACAAGCTTTATCCATTTTATCAAATATGTTCTCGATTGTACGTTAACTATCCACGTAAACAAGTTGTCTATTTCATATATTATCAATATCAATTGTACCCTGGTATTACAAACATGAACAAGTTGTCTATTTCATCAGCACTATCCTAAAATTGTCTTACAAACTTAAAGAGATGATGTGAAATATTACTTATGAAGTTCAAATATGCAATTAAACAATTTAGATATGGAATATTAAGAATTTAATATACAACTAAAATTTTATATGTAAAAAATAACTTTTTTAATGAAACTTTATTCAAGTTAACTGTGTAGATGAGTTTAATTTTACAAGTGTTTAGTATAAATTAAATAACGAAAGTGGCTTAATTCTAAATTTCAAAGCAAAAATGTAACTTTCAAAATATAATATATATATATATATAGGGTCTTACTCCAATGAGAATTCTAGTATTGTGAGATATGAGATCTAATCATATCCACTCATTCAAATACAACATATTCATCTCTCGCCGTTAATTTAATATTTAATATTTATAAATTTTAATATTCTTCCATCTTCTATCAAATTCTATCACCCATCAACCACCACCACCTCCGGTGACAACCATTCAAATGATGAAGGAACAAATTTTGACTAAATTATCGTAAAACGACGACACTCCGGTCGGTACGGAGATGCACGATTGTTTGGCCGAAAAAGCGATTAAGGATGACGATGCAGATGGATGGATGGAGGGAGAGAGAGAGAGAGATAGATAGAGAGAGAGAGGGAGGGAATCTGATATGCGGGGACGGAATGATGGCGGTCGGAGCAGCGGCTGGTACGTGGTGGTGATGGGTAGTGATTGTGGGTGGTTGGTGGGTGTAGTGGGCAGAGAGGTGGATGAAAGAGATGAAGTGTAAAATTAAAATATATGGTTGTAATTATATTTAGGGATACAAATGTATGGTTAAGATTAGATCTCATATCTCATTTTAATTGGGGTTCTCATTTGAGCAATTCCCTATATATATAGGGTCTTACTCCATTGAGAACTTTTTTTTGGTGAATATGAGATCTAATCTCAACCATAAAAATTTAAATCAATTTTTAATCTAGACCATTAATTTTAAATATCATCATCTTCTCCAACCATCTCTTCCATCTTCTTCTTTCTACTTACCACTCATCACCACCTCCAACAACCAGCAACCACCATTTCTGGCCCCCACCACCTCCGGCAACCTCCAGAAAATCACCACCGTCAAACATAAAATCACCACCATCAAATCAAAAATCACCACCGAAAAACTAGAAATCACCATCAAAAAATAAAATATTACCGCAACTGACAACCGATAAACAAAAAATCACCTCCGGAATAAACAAATCACCACAACCGGCCACTACCTATACCCACCAGATCCACCACCAGCTCAATTCATCAACTCCGATCACCACTATTATAACAAAAATCACCATATTAACTATAAACACCACAATCAAATCCACCATGTCATAATCACCACCATAACCACCACCATCCACTGACCCCCCGTATCGGAAGAATCACCAGAATTTTATGAAAATTACCTATGATATTGGCAACGGATTTCAAACTATACAGATTGAAGCAATTGTAGAGCCAATATTCGAGGGGAAGCTCTGATCGGTGAAATTAATAGTGGATGAATCAATAAAAGCGGATCTAACGGGAATGAACTGAGCTCAAACGGAAAGTGTGGTGGTGTGTGTATTTAATTCGTTGTGGGAGGAGAGAGAGAGCAGAGAGAAAGAGAGTGAGAGAGAGAGAGATGGGGGAGTGAACATTTCGGTCACGAGTGGTGGAGTGGCGGTGGCGGCATCGAGTAGTAAGGATGGAGAGAGTGCAGTGGTTGGGTAAGTGGGTGGGGTCGGTGTCGAGAGAACTGATAAGAAAAGTGTTGGGTGGGAAAAGGAAATGTGTGATAGGGATTAAAAAAAAACAAAAAATATTATAAAATGGAGGGCTGAGATTAGATCTCATATCTTATTATAATTGGGATTCTCATTTGAGCAATTTCCATATATATATATATAATGTTGAAAACTAATAAAGATTCAAAGCAACTTTCAAAGCAGGAATGCAAATTTCAAAACAAAATTATAAAATAAAATTAGCCTTTGATTTAACCAACAGCTTTTTATTTCAAAGCATAGCATAATAAAAAAAAACAAAAATATCTCAAAATACCTTTATTTCATAGAAGATTAATGATTAGTTTAATTAGTTCTTGGATGTTCTCGTTCTAATTAAGGTCATTCAAATCAACTCCATACACCTGCCTTGATCACCAACTAGCTAAGATCTCGTGCACAAAAAGCTAATAGTTAGCCACTTTAAACATATATAGAGCGAATATTTGTACAAAATACTAAGTATATTTCTTGCACATGAAAATAAATACTAATGTAATTATTTTTTGTTGTATAAAATTGTGCATTCTCCTAACGGTAGAATAGCTACTTACAACGTATACAAATAATTTTTTAGTATGAAAAAGTAATTCAAAAAGAGAGGTGATTATTTCATAATCTGCCCCCTTGGCCCTAATGTACATCAAATCTGTTAGTGGATATATATTTAAACATGAAAATAACAACACGAAGCACCTTTTTATATGTGAAAGTTGGTATATGTATGGTAAAATAATCTGCCATATTTTTTGGCTATTGGCTACATAGACCTTACTTTATACAGAATTATACAGTCATGCAAACACATATCGTACATTTGCTAAAAAAACAACCCAGAGTGTATAAACATTGTGAAGCAGTAGGAATATAAGATAGCTGCAGCAATCCTTCTAACACCTTATCCCTTGTAAAATGCACATCAATTTCTATATTCTTTGTGCACTCATGATGCACAGGATTTTTAGTAATGTGTATGGCACTCTCGTTGTTGCAATGCAGAGTAACTGGCTTAAAATTTGTAACCCCTAGTTCTTCCAATAATCTGACCAACCAAGTGATCTCTGAAGTGGCAGATGATATTGAACGATATTGAGCTTCATAGGAACTTCAAGAGACAACACTTTATTCCTTTAATTTCCAACTTACTGGTGAGTTTCCTAACAACTGCACATAGCCAGAAATTGACCTCCTAGATTCCTGACAAGCTTCCCAGTATGAATCAAAGTATGCTTTTAGTGTTAATTGCTCACCTCCTTTCAAGGGAATTCCTAGTACTCCAGATGTCGAAGCCACATATTCAACACATGCATAAGTGCATCAAAATGTGGGACTTTAGGGGACTGCAGATATTGACTTAAATGTTGGACAGTATAGGCAATATATGGCCTTGTGTGAGTAAGAAAATTAAGTTTTCCTACTAAGCACCTGTAATAGCTAGGATCAGTATATAATTCTCCTTTATCAGCTGAAAGCTTTAAGTTCAAAGGCAGTGGAGTAGCTTTAGTCTTGAAATCTGTTATATTAGCTTCCTTCAGCAATTCTTGTGTAAACTTTCTTTGGGTTAATGTGAGACCTGAAGCAGTATAAGCAATTACTATACCCATAAAAAAAACCTAGTTCCCCTAAATCTTTGATGTTGAATGTCTTGTATAAATGTACCTTGAGATCAAGAATACCTTGTGCATCATTACTAGTGAGAATTATGTCATCAATATATACTGCAACAATGGTAATGTTATCATTGGTTTTTCTAGATGAACAATGAATAATCATTCTTAGATTGCAGAAAACCTTTATGAGGCAATTCTCCAACAAGCTTTGCAAATCACTGTCTAGAAGCTTGCCTTAATCCATACAATGATTTAAGTAACATGCAATCTTTATTGCATGAATTAGATAATCCCTCCGGAACCAGCATATACACCTGAAAAGGTGATGGTAAAGCAGAATATTATGAATTTACAGGATCTTATATTATAACATTCCCCCACTCATCTTTGGGGATTAAATTTTCCTTTCGTGTTCCTCGTAAATTAAGAGAAATGTTGGGGGTGGCAGGGATCGAACCTGATTCCTCTGCCATCCTGAGCTCTGATACCATGTCAAGGAACCGGTTACTCTAAAACCTAAAGGTGTTAGAGAATGGCCCTTTACAAGATCTTATATTATTCTCACAAGACAGAAGTTAACTTCATATTTCTAGTACTCCTTCTTAGATTCAAATTATCAGTTGAAGATGCATTGTCTGTACAATGATTATTAGATGAATTGTCTTGATGAAAATCTGTTGAAGTGTCAGGTGGAGAATCATCCAAAGAACCCATAGGTATGGTGACTTCAGGAGTGTCAAAAAACTGAAAGATATATCTGGAAATTCTGTATCATGAAGAGATTTGTGATCAGTAGATACGTGATCAGTAGATACGGGTAATAAGAAAGAAGGTGCATTCCCAGAAATTTGCTTGTGATGGAGAGGAAAATGGTGCTCATGAAATATTAGATCTCTGGAAATAAAGATATGTCATGTCTACATATTAAGAACTTTATATCCTTTATGACCAGCAGGATATCCAAGAAAAACACATTAATTTGCTCTACAAAATAAGGCTCTCGCAATTAATACTTCAAAATCATCAAAAGAATTCATCATCTCAACTCATCTAATTGATGATGTGTACAATAATCAATCAGCAAAGAATATATGAAGAAAAATCGCTCAAAAAGCTTGAAAAAAGGATGAAATACCTCAAATTTGTGTACCAAAGAAAGTCAAAATACTTACTTGAAATCTTGATCAAAAAAATGCTCATAATCGATTCTTGTTGCTTTGATACCATGTTACAATTTGCAATTGATAACAAAGTACAAAACTCATTATATTCAATTATGCAATTAAATATTCACAAAATCAACAAATTAACTAACTCATATTTTTACTCCATCTTCTCTCTACCCTCGTACTCTCTCCAATGAGAGTAGGCGGCTCTTTCCCATTCTAACCTTCATTCAATATATCTACAATACTCCATCACCGTTTAATCATTTTCACTCTTCCATATTCTCTTTTATTTTATTGCTTTTCAAAATTTAGAATAAACATCTTTTATGGGTGTGATCTAATTCTTTATGGTGAGATCTTTAGTGTACCTTATTATCAAGTTTGTTCCAAATCTTTTTCGGGTGTGAGTATGTTTTGTTTAAAGTATTTCTGTCTTTTGCAGTGGTTGCATTAGAAACAATTTATATGGTTTTTAGGATCTCGATTTCTTACATCTAAACTGAGACGTTTAATATCTCAAGTGCTTACTTTTTGACAACTAAAGATTATTAATAGTTTGGGGTATTTGTTCCTCGGATTTTAGTTGATGTAACTAAAAATTCTGAATATTGGGCCATTAATGTGAAGGTTATCTCAAGGGTTGTTCGCTGAATTGGTGGGAAAGTTAATATAATCTTTTTATTTCAAAAAATATTATTGTATTTGTTAAGCAATGTGAAAATAAGATGACTATTTGTTTAGTTTTTATTTGTTTCCCAATATTATCAATTGGAGGTTTGTTCGGACTATATTCGTGTATTTTAATGAATACATTTTATTTTGTTTGACAAAAAAAATATGCAATTAAACAAACTAGACCTGGAATATTATGAATTTAATATACAACCAAAATTTATATGTTAAAAATAACTTTTAAATGAAACTTTATTTAAGTTAAGTGTGTATATATGTTTTTAATTGTACAAGTTTTATTGTAAATTTAATAAGGAAAGGGGCTTAATTGTTAAATTTCAAAGCATAAATGCAACTTTCAAAATAAAGTTTATATACAAAGTTGAGATCAATAAAGATTCAAATCAACTTTCAAAGCATAAATGCACCTTTGTGAAGAAAATGAAAAAAAATATAAAATTAGCCTTTGATTTAAACCAACCATTTTTCATTTCAAATTAGAAAACATTAGAAAAAAAGAAGAAAATATCCCAAAACACCATTATTTGATAGAAGATTAATGATTAGCTTGATAAGTTTATGCATGTTCTGTGAGGGAAATCAACTCCATACACCTGCCTTGATCACCAACTAGGTAAGATCTCCTGCACAAAAAGCTAATAGTTAGCCATTTTAAACATATATAGAGCAAATATTTGTACAAAATACTAAGTATATTTGATTGTACATGGAAAATAAATAGTAATGCAATTATTTTTTTGTTCTATAAAATTTTACATTAGCATTACCCTAGACCAGCTACTTACAATATATAGTAATAATTTTTTATTATGATAAAAAGTAATTAAAAAGAGAGGTGACTATTTTCTGAGCCCCAATTTACATAGAATGTGTTAGTGGGTATATATTTAAACATGAAAATAATAACACTAGCTCCTTCTTTTTCAAAAAAAAAATGTGAAAGTTTGTATATGTATGGTAAAATAATCTGCCATATTTTTCCCCTTTTGGCTACATATACCTTATTTTATGTAGATTTATACGGTCATGCAAAGACATAGCGTACATATTGCTATAAAAACAGCACAGAGCATATAAGCATTGAGATAGAAAGGGAGACAGGGGCCTGACCTGAGCATGGATGGCTTGAAAACCCAGGGCTACGGTGATGAATGAAAGGCCTGGCCTCAGCTGATGTGGTAGCTTCCCTGTCCCACGAGTTGGTCGTCCCATTACCACTGTGATCATCACCCCCCATTCCACCTCCACTCACGCTGTTCATCCCAGTTCCCAAGCCAAGAAAATCCCTGGTAAGCCTATTACGATACTCACTCTCAACATTCATCTGTGGATCCCAAAACATTGTATTTACTTCATGACCAACAACATTCCA
>NW_027418487.1:0-40706 GCF_009905375.1 Apium graveolens | reverse complement strand
ATAAATGAGAGATACCAAAAAATCCATCTAATTACATATATATATCATATTTATATTTATAATATATAGTAGCATTCTTAGTAATTGAGATTAAAACTATATAAAATACACCCTGGAAAACAAAAAGTTTTTCTTCAATGTGCCATGTATAATCTAAGTTATTATCAAAATTAAGTATGTTTATAGGCTAATAGTTTGCTCTCCATGTAATAAAATAAGAGATAATCATTTAGCTTATATTTTCATGTAAATTCAATTTAAAAATGATTATATAAAATATGTATTAGTTGGCACATATGTATTTAGTTATATTTAATTCAATTATAATATTTTTATAGTATATTATATTATCATTTAATATAGTACATAACATATGATTTTAGGAATTTTTAGGCAATTAAACAATTTTTAAATCACTCACAAAAATACAATATACACCACTCATATATTTCCGGATATAAAATAAAATTAAAGAAAATATAAATTAAATCTTAGCATTCTAGCCGTTGTCATCATTTTTAGGAAAAATGAATTCCTTTAGAAGGGCCATATAGAAACAAATCTTAACATTTAGCCATTTTTTAATCCTTTATAAGAAAAAAAATATTTTCATGGTAAGATTTTTTCAAAAAGAAATAAATAACGTATATTTTAGATATACAATGTATCCAATTATTTTCATGCTCTTGAGAAATAATAATCTTTGAACACTTTGGTCGCCAACTTATTAGGAAATGTCAATAACTTGTAATTTTTTTAGCAATTCACAAGTTAGTAATGATTATTGACAGTACTTGTGAATTATGTTCTTAACTTCATCACAACCTCTGTGAGCAATAAAAAATATATTATCATGTGCAAAGAAAATATGACTAACTCCTACACATATTGATTCCATGAATCTATCTCAATTATATTGATAAACCAACATTTTTGCACATAAAATAAAAAGGTAAGATGATAACGGGTCTCCCTTCTAGATGACTGTTAGGAACTAAGTATACATTTGGGTATGTATTAATATTCCAAAAAAAAAAGACATTAGATATACCAGACATAATAAAATATTTAAAATTCAATCATATGTTTGTTTTAACACATGGTCACTAACTTTCAAATATAGTCATTTAAATTTTTCAAACATATCATTTTTAGAATGAAGGGTTATAATCCTTAAAAAATGAGAGAGGATATACATACTTCACCAACTATTAAAACCTCCACTCCAACAAAACTCATAAAATAATTTAAAGAATTATAAATTTTGATAAATGTTTACTAAATTTCTACAATTGAAACAGGAGATTGCAAAATTTAAAATGTCATACATGATAATATAAAACAAACATAGCCTTAGGTCAAGAGAGGACACAATGAGAGGTTATGAAAAATTGAACATAAAACAATTTAAAATTGTTCTAGCCCTTATCTAATTATTTACATTATTCTCACTAAATATATTTACTTGATTATTTTATGACATATTTGTTTAGAATCTACATTAATCAATCATATTTAGTATATAAAACACATTATTTTTTATTTACCCCAACTCAAACACTCCATTTTTCAAATATGTGAGGGCTAATTATATCTAGTGAAATTAGATTTTATAATTACTAATCATTACTAGTCCATACTATATAAAAGAATGTCCTTTTTCAACTATAAGATTATGTTTTTTATTTTTCCAACTAAAATGACAATTTTCCAAAAGTATCACCAGCAATTCTATTTAGTAAAATAAATATAAATATTATAATTATTCAAATATAACCTATTAACTTTTTTTAGGTACCACAAATCACCTATTTTGAAATAACACGCGTAATTCTTTTTAATTTTGTTTAAATATTAAATTAAAAAATTATATAATATTAAAACATATATGTGTATAGTTCCATATTTAGAATCCTGTAATAGACCAAAAATTAAAAATCTAATTAATTAATTATTTTTACTATATATTTTTATCATTTTCCGTGAACAAATATAAGAATATATTTAGGACTAGTTAACTTCGAAATCTTTTTAATTATGAAAAGTTATTCTATTTAAAACTCATATATTATTCAAATTTAAATTAAGTATAAAACTAAGTTATTCTATTTAAAACTCATATATTTTTCAAATTTAAAATAAGTATAAAAATAACTTATAAAATATTAAAATTCTTACACCTCATATAAATTAGGATACCAAAAAAATCCATCTAATTACATATATATATATACATATTTATATTTATCAATATATAGTAGCATTCTTAGTAATTGAGATTAAAAACTAATATAAAATACACCCTGGAAAACAAAAAGTTTTTCTTCAATGTGCCATGTATAATCTAAGTTATTATCAAAATTAAGTATGTTTATAGGCTAATAGTTTGCTCTCATGTAATAAAATAAGAGATAATCATTTAGCTTATAATTGTCATGTAAATTCAATTTAAAAATGATTATATAAAATATGTATTACTTGTAACATATGTATTTAGTTATATTTAATTCAATTATAATATTTTTATAGTATATTATATTATCATTTTAATATATTACATAACATATGATTTTATGAATTTTTAGGCAATTAACAATTTTTAAATCACTCACAAAATAAAATCTACACCACTCATATATTTCCGGATATAAAATAAAATTAAAGAAAATATAAATTAAATCTTAGCATTCTAGCCGTTGTCATCAATTTTAGGAAAAATGAATTCCTTTAGAAGGGCCATATAGAAACAAATCTTAACATTTAGCCATTTTTAATCCTTTATAAGAAAAAAAAATATTTTCATGGTAAGATTTTTCAAAAAGAAATAAATAACATATATTTTAGATATACAATGTATCCAAATTATTTTCATGCTCTTGAGAAATAATAATCTTTGAACACTTTGGTCGCCAACTTATTAGGAAATGTCAATAACTTGTAATTGTTTTAGCAATTCACAAGTTAGTAATGATTATTGACAGTACTTGTGAATTATGTTCTTAACTTCATCACAATCTGTGAGCAATGAAATATATTATCATGTGCAAAGAAAATATGACTAACTCCTACACATATTGATTCCATGAATCTATCTCAATTATATTGATAAACCAACATTTTTGCACATAAAATAAAAAGGTAAGATGATAACGGGTCTCCTTTCTAGATGATTAGGAACTAAATATACCTTTGGGTATGTATTAATATTCCAAAAAAAAAAAGACATTAGATATACCAGACATAATAAAATATTAAAAATTCAATCATATGTTTGTTTTAACACATGGTCACTAACTTTCAAATATAGTCATTTAAATTTTTCAAACATATCATTTTTAGAATGAAGGGTTATAATCCTTAAAAAATGAGAGAGGATATACATACTTCACCAACTATTAAAACCTCCACTCCAACAAAACTCATAAAATAATTTAAAGAATTATAAATTTTGATAAATGTTTACTAAATTTCTACAATTGAAACAGGAGATTGCAAAATTTAAAATGTCATACATGATAATATAAAACAAACATAGCCTTAGGTCAAGAGAGGACACAATGAGAGGTTATGAAAAATTGAACATAAAACAATTTAAAATTGTTCTAGCCCTTATCTAATTATTTACATTATTCTCACTAAATATATTTACTTGATTATTTTATGACATATTTGTTTAGAATCTACATTAATCAATCATATTTAGTATATAAAACACATTATTTTTTATTTACCCCAACTCAAACACTCCATTTTTCAAATATGTGAGGGCTAATTATATCTAGTGAAATTAGATTTTATAATTACTAATCATTACTAGTCCATACTATATAAAAGAATGTCCTTTTTCAACTATAAGATTATGTTTTTTATTTTTCCAACTAAAATGACAATTTTCCAAAAGTATCACCAGCAATTCTATTTAGTAAAATAAATATAAATATTATAATTATTCAAATATAACCTATTAACTTTTTTTAGGTACCACAAATCACCTTTTTTGAAATAACACGCGTAATTCTTTTTAATTTTGTTTAAATATTAAATTAAAAAATTATATAATATTAAAACATATATGTGTATAGTTCCATATACTATACTGTAATAGACCAAAAATTAAAAATCTAATTAATTAATTATTTTTACTATATATTTTTATCATTTTCCGTGAACAAATATAAGAATATATTTAGGACTAGTTAACTTCGAAATCTTTTTAATTATGAAAAGTTATTCTATTTAAAATTCATATATTATTCAAATTTAAATTAAGTATAAAACTAAGTTATTCTATTTAAAACTCATATATTTTTCAAATTTAAAATAAGTATAAGAATAACTTATAAAATATTAAAATTCTTACACCTCATATAAATGAGGATACCAAAATAATCCATCTAATTACATATATATATATTCATATTTATATTTATAAATATATAGAAGCATTCTTAGTAATTGAGATTAAAAACTAATATAAAATACACCCTGGAAAACAAAAAGTTTTTCTTCAATGTGCCATGTATAATCTAAGTTATTATCAAAATTAAGTATGTTTATAGGCTAATAGTTTGCTCTCATGTAATAAAATAAGAGATAATCATTTAGCTTATAATTGTCATGTAAATTCAATTTAAAAATGATTCTATAAAATATGTATTAGTTGTAACATATGTATTTAGTTATATTTAATTCAATTATAATATTTTTATAGTATATTATATTATCATTTTAATATATTACATAACATATGATTTTATGAATTTTTAGGCAATTAACAATTATTAAATCACTCACAAAATAAAATCTACACCACTCATATATTTCCGGATATAAAATAAAATTAAAGAAAATATAAATTAAATCTTAGCATTCTAGCCGTTGTCATCATTTTTAGGAAAAATGAATTCCTTTAGAAGGGCCATATAGAAACAAATCTTAACATTTAGCCATTTTTAATCCTTTATAAGAAAAAAAAATATTTTCATGGTAAAATTTTTCAAAAAGAAATAAATAACATATATTTTAGATATACAATGTATCCAAATTATTTTCATGCTCTTGAGAAATAATAATCTTTGAACACTTTGGTCGCCAACTTATTAGGAAATGTCAATAACTTGTAATTTTTTTAGCAATTCACAAGTTAGTAATGATTATTGACAGTACTTGTGAATTATGTTCTTAACTTCATCACAACATCTGTGAGCAATAAAATATATTATCATGTGCAAAGAAAATATGACTAAGTCCTACACATATTGATTCCATGAATCTATCTCAATTATATTGATAAACCAACATTTTTGCACATAAAATAAAAAGGTAAGATGATAACGGGTCTCCCTTCTAGATGACTGTTAGGAACTAAATATACATTTGGGTATGTATTAATATTCCAAAAAAAAAGGACATTAGATATACGAGACATAATAAAATATTAAAAATTCAATCATATGTTTGTTTTAACACATGGTCACTAACTTTCAAATATAGTCATTTAAAATGAAGGGTTATAATCCTTAAAAAATGAGAGAGGATATACATACTTCACCAACTATTAAAACCTCCACTCCAACAAAACTCATAAAATAATTTAAAGAATTATAAATTTTGATAAATGTTTACTAAATTTCTACAATTGAAACAGGAGATTGCAAAATTTAAAATGTCATACATGATAATATAAAACAAACATAGCCTTAGGTCAAGAGAGGACACAATGAGAGGTTATGAAAAATTGAACATAAAACAATTTAAAATTGTTCTAGCCCTTATCTAATTATTTACATTATTCTCACTAATTATATTTACTTGATTATTTTATGACATATTTGTTTAGAATCTACATTAATCAATCATATTTAGTATATAAAACACATTATTTTTTATTTACCCCAACTCAAACACTCCATTTTTCAAATATGTGAGGGCTAATTATATCTAGTGAAATTAGATTTTATAATTACTAATCATTACTAGTCCATACTATATAAAAGAATGTCCTTTTTCAACTATAAGATTATGTTTTTTATTTTTCCAACTAAAATGACAATTTTCCAAAAGTATCAGCAGCAATTCTATTTAGTAAAATAAATATAAATATTATAATTATTCAAATATAACCTATTAACTTTTTTTAGGTACCACAAATCACCTTTTTTGGAATAACACGCGTAATTCTTTTTAATTTTGTTTAAATATTAAATTAAAAAATTATATAATATTAAAACATATATGTGTATAGTTCCATATACTATACTGTAATAGACCAAAAATTAAAAATCTAATTAATTAATTATTTTTACTATATATTTTTATCATTTTCCGTGAACAAATATAAGAATATATTTAGGACTAGTTAACTTCGAAATCTTTTTAATTATGAAAAATTATTCTATTTAAAACTCATATATTATTCAAATTTAAATTAAGTATAAAACTAAGTTATTCTATTTAAAACTCATATATTTTTCAAATTTAAAATAAGTATAAAAATAACTTATAAAATATTAAAATTCTTACACCTCATATAAATGAGGACACCAAAATAATCCATCTAATTACATATATATATACATATTTATATTTATAAATATATAGTAGCATTCTTAGTAATTGAGATTAAAAACTAATATAAAATACACCCTGAAAAACAAAAAGTTTTTCTTCAATGTGCCATGTATAATCTAAGTTATTATCAAAATTAAGTATGTTTATAGGCTAATAGTTTCCTCTCATGTAATAAAATAAGAGATAATCATTTAGCTTATAATTGTCATGTAAATTCAATTTAAAAATGATTATATAAATTATGTATTAGTTGTAACATATGTATTTAGTTATATTTAATTCAATTATAATATTTTTATAGTATATTATATTATCATTTTCATATATTACATAACATATGATTTTATAAATTTTTAGGCAATTAAAAATTTTTAAATCACTCACAAAATAAAATCTACACCACTCATATATTTCCGGATATAAAATAAAATTAAAGAAAATATAAATTAAATCTTAGCATTCTAGCCGTTGTCATCATTTATAGGAAAAATGAATTCCTTTACAAGGGCCATATAGAAATAAATCTTAATATTTAGCCATTTTTAATCCTTTATAAGAAAAAAAAATATTTTCATGGTAAGATTTTTCAAAAAGAAATAAATAACGTATATTTTAGATATACAATGTATCCAAATTATTTTCATGCTCTTGAGAAATAATAATCTTTGAACACTTTGGCCAACTTATTAGGAAATGTCAATAACTTGTAATTTTTTTAGCAATTCACAAGTTAGTAATGATTATTGACAGTACTTGTGAATTATGTTCTTAACTTCATCACAACCTCTGTGAGCAATAAAATATATTATCATGTGCAAAGAAAATATGACTAACTCCTACACATATTGATTCCATGAATCTATCTCAATTATATTGATAAACCAACATTTTTGCACATAAAATAAAAAGGTAAGACTGTTAAGAACTAAATATACCTTTGGGTACGTATTAATATTCCAAAAAAAAGAGACATTAGATATACCAGACATAATAAAATATTAAAAATTCAATCATATGTTTGTTTTAGCATGGTCACTAACTTTCAAATATAGTCATTTAAATTTTTCAAACATATCATTTTTAGAATGAAGGGTTATAATCCTTAAAAAATGAGAGAGGACATACATAATTCACCAACTATTAAAACCTCCACTCCAACAAAACTCATAAAATAATTTAAAGAATTATAAATTTTGATAAATGTTTACTAAATTTCTACAATTGAAACAGGAGATTGCAAAATTTAAAATGTCATACATGATAATATAAAACAAACATAGTCTTAGGTCAAGAGAGGACACAATGAGAGGTTATGAAAAATTGAACATAAAACAATTTAAAATTGTTCTAGCCCTTATTTAATTATTTACATTATTCTCACTAATTATATTTACTTAATTATTTTATGACATATTTGTTTAGAATCTACATTAATCAATCATATTTAGTATATAAAACACATTATTTTTTATTTACCCCAACTCAAACACTCCATTTTTCAAATATGTGAGGGCTAATTATATCTAATGAAATTAGATGTTATAATTACTAATCATTACTAGTCCATACTATATAAAAGAATGTCCTTTATCAACTATAAGATTATGTTTTTTATTTTTCCAACTAAAATGACAGTTTTCCAAAAGTATCACCAGCAATTCTATTTAGTAAAATAAATATAAATATTATAATTATTAAAATATAGCCTATTAACTTTTTTTAGGTACCACAAATCACCTTTTTTGAAATAACACACGTAATTCTTTTTAATTTTTGTTTAAATATTAAATTAAAAAATTATATAATATTAAAATATATATGTGTATAGTTCCATATACTATACAGTAATAGACCAAAAATTAAAAATCTAATTAATTAATTATTTTTACTATATATTTTTATCATTTTCCGTGAACAAATATAAGAATATATTTAGGACTAGTTAACTTCGAAATCTTTTTAATTATGAATAGTTATTCTATTTAAAACTCATATATTATTCAAATTTAAATTAAGTATAAAACTAGGTTATTCTATTTAAAACTCATATATTTTTCAAATTTAAAATAAGTATAAAAATAACTTATAAAATATTAAAATTCTTACATCTCATATAAATGAGGACACCAAAATAATTCATCTAATTACATATATATATACATATTTATATTTATAAATATATAGTAGCATTCTTAGTAATTGAGATTAAAAACTAATATAAAATACACCCTGGAAAACAAAAAGTTTTTCTTGAATGTGCCATGTATAATCTAAGTTATTATCAAAATTAAGTATGTTTATAGGCTAATAGTTTGCTCTCATGTAATAAAATAAGAGATAATCATTTAGCTTATAATTGTCATGTAAATTCAATTTAAAAATGATTATATAAAATATGTATTAGTTGTCACATATGTATTTAGTTATATTTAATTCAATTATAATATTTTTATAGTATATTATATTATCATTTTAATATATTACATAACATATGATTTTATGAATTTTTAGGCAATTAACAATTTTTAAATCACTCACAAAATAAAATATACACCACTCATATATTTCCGGATATAAAATAAAATTAAAGAAAATATAAATTAAATCTTAGCATTCTAGCCGTTGTCATCATTTTTAGGAAAAATGAATTCCTTTAGAAGGGCCATATAGAAACAAATCTTAACATTTAGCCATTTTTAATCCTTTATAAGAAAAAAAATATTTTCATGGTAAGATTTTTCAAAAAGAAATAAATAACGTATATTTTAGATATACAATGTATCCAAATTATTTTCATGCTCTTGAGAAATAATAATCTTTGAACACTTTGGTCGCCAACTTATTAGGAAATGTCAATAACTTGTAATTTTTTTAGCAATTCACAAGTTAGTAATGATTATTGACAGTACTTGTGAATTATGTTCTTAACTTCATCACAACCTCTGTGAGCAATAAAAAATATATTATCATGTGCAAAGAAAATATGACTAACTCCTACACATATTGATTCCATGAATCTATCTCAATTATATTGATAAACCAACATTTTTGCACATAAAATAAAAAGGTAAGATGATAATGGGTCTCCCTTCTAGATGACTGTTAGGAACTAAATATACCTTTGGCTACGTATTAATATTCCAAAAAAAAGAGACATTAGATATACCAGACATAATAAAATATTAAAAATTCAATCATATGTTTGTTTTAACGCATGGTCACTAACTTTCAAATATAGTCATTTAAATTTTTCAAACATATCATTTTTAGAATGAAGGGTTATAATCCATAAAAAATGAGAGAGGATATACATACTTCACCAACTATTAAAACCTCCACTCCAACAAAACTCATAAAATAATTTAAAGAATTATAAATTTTGATAAATGTTTACTAAATTTCTACAATTGAAACAGGAGATTGCAAAATTTAAAATGTCATACATGATAATATAAAACAAACATAGCCTTAGGTCAAGAGAGGACACAATGAGAGGTTATGAAAATTTGAAGATAAAACAATTTAAAATTGTTCTAGCCCTTATTTAATTATTTACATTATTCTCACTAATTATATTTACTTGATTATTTTATGACATATTTGTTTAGAATCTACATTAATCAATCATATTTAGTATATAAAACACATTATTTTTTATTTACCCCAACTCAAACACTCCATATTTCAAATATGTGAGGGCTAATTATATCTAATGAAATTAGATTTTATAATTACTAATCATTACTAGTCCATACTATATAAAAGAATGTCCTTTTTCAACTATAAGATTATGTTTTTTATTTTTCCAACTAAAATGATAGTTTTCCAAAAGTATCACCAGCAATTCTATTTAGTAAAATAAATATAAATATTATAATTATTAAAATATAACCTATTAACTTTTTTTAGGTACCACAAATCACCTTTTTTGAAATAACACGCGTAATTCTTTTTAATTTTGTTTAAATATTAAATTAAAAAATTATATAATATTAAAACATATATGTGTATAGTAATAGACCAAAAATTAAAAATCTAATTAATTAATTATTTTTACTGTATATTTTTATCATTTTCCGTGAACAAATATAAGAATATATTTAGGACTAGTTAACTTCGAAATCTTTTTAATTATGAAAAGTTATTCTATTTAAAACTCATATATTATTCAAATTTAAATTAAGTATAAAACTAAGTTATTCTATTTAAAACTCATATATTTTTCAAATTTAAAATAAGTATAAAAATAACTTATAAAATATTAAAATTCTTACACCTCATATAAATGAGGACACCAAAATAATCCATCTAATTACATATATATATATACATATTTATATTTATAAATATATAGTAGCATTCTCAGTAATTGAGATTAAAAACTAATATAAAATACACCCTTGAAAACAAAAAGTTTTTCTTCAATGTGCCATGTATAATCTAAGTTATTATCAAAATTAAGTATGTTTATAGGCTAATAGTTTGCTCTCATGTAATAAAATAAGAGATAATCATTTAGCTTATAATTGTCATGTAAATTCAATTTAAAAATGATTATATAAAATATGTATTAGTTGTAACATATGTATTTAGTTATATTTAATTCAATTATAATATTTTTATAGTATATTATATTATCATTTTAATATATTACATAACATATGATTTTATGAATTTTTTGGCAATTAACAATTTTTAAATCACTCACAAAATAAAATATACACCACTCTGTAACACCCCCTTCTTAAAATAGAAGGGAAATATTACTTAAAATCCAAAACCTGCAAACAGAGCACTAATATATTTCTAACAATAATTAAACAGTCTAAAATCTCAAAAAAAAATAATATTAAATCTTCAAAATATCTAAACCAAAAATATAAATGCTGAAATCTCTAATAAGAAATTAAGTCTAAATAATGATAGAAGTCTGAAATCCTAAAAACGAAATAAAGGGTAGCTCTCCATCACACAGCCCCAAAAGTCCCCCTAAGTACCTGCCAGAAGAAGAATACGGCATGAGCCAAATGCCCAGTACGGATTGGAATAAATTTATAAAACATAAAACAAGATGAACATTTGACAGTTTAATATAAAACAGCAAGTTTAAATAAAACAGGCTGAAACAACGAGGGCTAAGATATTTCATAACGAGAGCAAAACAAATAACAAATACACACATCATAGGGTACCTAATGTGTGCAACAAACCAGTTAACGAGTACGGCATATACAACGTCACTGTCGAATCAAATCACAAATCAAACTCTGGGTGCACCCACGTATCCTGAAATAAATATCACAATGGCCAAAGCTCTCCTCCTGAGCTATCAAAAGGATACGCCATGACCAATCACACTGCCATGGAAGTGTCATGCCAATGGTGCCGCAATGACATGGCTGTAGTACCCCTACAGCTGGTTAACTCGGTATACCCTATTTCACTCTAAGGGTTCAAATAAAATAATTTTCACAATTTTAAGAATCACTTGCAGCAGATATTTCAAATATTCTAAACAGATATTTAACAAACATAATTTTAAAGCTCGCAAGATTAAATATTTAAAACTTCCGGAACAGATTTAAAATAATTTTCAGAGATCAAACGAATAAGAACGGAATGAATAAAAATATGAAGGGAAAGAATCAGATATATTTAATAATAAAAGGAGTAGCACTGAAAGAAAGGGGACGAAATCCGTACCTCATCTGATGGACCATTAAATCGGATTGTTGAAATACGATTGAAAGTGAACAACTTATACTAATTCGAATTTTAACAGCAGATAAGTTAAGGATTTGAAATAATGGTCAACTGGAGAAATAAAGTAGATTTAACAAGGATTCCAAAATGATAAGATTCATCAAAAACGCACTGATAACGAATTAGTTATGAATTTTTGAAGTTCAGGTATCACAGCAGAAATTATTCAGGAACAGATTACAAAGAAGGCAAATTTAGACAATAAAGACAATCTGATCTCACTTCGACTATAACTAGACAATGAAAGAGAATTCTCAGAGGTTTCATAATTTATAAAGATCATAATTTTATGACGAATAATGAAGAAGATATGAATTTTTGAACATGAAACAACTATGCTGATAAGTATAAACAGACCAGAATATTTGTAAGGCAATTTAGGCAATTTAAAAGATTTAAATATATAATGGGTATACCATATAATGAAAGAGAATTTCATAAGCTTTCCAGATTGATATCATGAGTAATTTTCCGACATAAGATCGATTTATAACGAATTTTAGAAGGTATGAAAAACTGTTCACGTCATAAATCTGAAGGGTCACAAAGAATGGATATTTGCACATAGTTAGAGGCTGATTCCACAAAATATGTAAACATGGAAGTTGTAGGTATCGAAACAAGCTTTCCAGAAAATCAAGAATCAATGAATTCCGTGTACAAACGAATAAGTTATGGATTTTACAACAGATACGAGATGCTGATTTTATCACATACGAATTTCAGCACAAACAAATAAGAAGATGAACATGATATGATTATGAAGAAGAAAAGATCGATTCTCGTACCTTGATCAATCGAATAACACAAGAATAAACTTCTAAGATCTTCTTGTCTTCTCAAACCCTAGCCTCTAAGAGCGGCTCCAATTAAAAAGACATAGAATAGGACATAACTTGTATATATATATATTTATAGGCCCACAAGCCCACAATTAATAGAATCCTATCCCTAATCTAATTAATAATATAATTACTAATTCTATTCCAAATCAAATTGTATTAAAAATTACTATTATTACTAATTCTAATCTATTTCTAACTAATACAAATATTAAATAGATAATAATTAAAATAAAAATACGGATATTACATATATACCCCCTTAAAAAGGATTCCGTCCCCGGAATCGAACGAAACTAAAACTCGTACCTGAATCGAACAAATGCGGATATTTCTCACGAATAGATTCTTCTAATTCCCAAGTAGCCTCTCTTTCCGAATGATTTTTCCACAAAACTTTCACAAACGGAATGGTGTTCTTCCTCAAAACTCGCTCCTCTCGAGCTAAGATAGCCTCAGCTTCCTCCTCACAAGAAAGATCCTCTTTAATCTTATGTAATGGATACTGAACTACATGTAATGGATGATATTTGTAGCCCCTCAAAACCGACACATGAAATACATTATGCACATGAGATAGTTGTGGTGGCAACGCAACTCTATAAGATACTTCCCCTACTTTCTCCATAACGTCAAAAGGGCCAACATATCTCGGACTAAGCTTTCCCTTCATACCAAAATGCTTCACACCCTTACAAGGCGACACCTTTAAGAACACATGATCACCTGGCTCAAATCCCCCAAACTTCCTATGTTGGTCCGCGTAACTCTTTTGACGAGATCGAGCTTCCTTCAGACTTTCTTTAACTTTCTCTACCTTCTCATTAGTAATTCTAACTAACTCCGGCCCTTCGATGACTCTCTCACCAACCTCATCCCAACAAGATGGTGCCCTACACCTCCTACCATACAAAGCCTCAAATGGTGGCATACCAATACTCGCGGGCCAACTATTATTGTACGCAAACTCAACAAGATACAAATATTTATCCCAATCACCTGTCCACTCTAACGCGCAAGCCCTCAACATATCCTCCAATGTCTGAATCGTCCTCTCTGACTGTCCATCGGTCTGCGGATGATAAGCTGTACTGAAATTAAGCCTCGTACCCCAAGCTTGCTGGAATCCCTTCCAAAAACGCGATGTAAATCTCGTATCCCTGTCAGAAACTATCGACACCGGCACACCATGAAGTCTAACAATATCTCGCTGCAAAATCTCTGCCAACTCATGAACAGGAGTAGTCTCTTTAATAGGCAAGAAGTGAGCGGACTTAGTGAGTCTATCAACCACCACCCATATAACATCATTCTTCTTGAAAGTCCTCGGCAAATGAGTTACAAAATCCATAGTAATGTTTTCCCACTTCCAAACTGGTATATCTAGCTGTTGCAACAATCCACTAGGCCTCTGATGGTCTATCTTCACTTGTTGACATGTAAGACATTTTCCCACAAATTCTGCTATATCTCCCTTCATTCCACTCCACCAAAAGTGCTTCTTCAAATCCCTATACATCTTGGTGGAACCTGGATGAATAAAAAAATGAAGAACTATGAGCCTCCTTCAAAATTTCCTCACGAATCGTCGGGTCTGCGGGCACGCACAATTTACTACCCAACCACATCACACCCTCATCATCGAAATGAAATTGTGTTTGTTTTCCACCTGCCACCTCGGATCTAATAGCTTCCAAACCTGTATCACTCTTCTGAGCTTCCTTAACCCTTGAAATAAGATTCGGTTCCACTTTCAAATTTGCAATACTACCACTTGATCCTCTAACATACAACTCAACACCCAAGCGCTCCAAATCTGAAATAAGGTGCGGCTGAGTAATGAGAGATGCAACACTCCCCAAGTTCTTCCTACTAAGAGCGTCTGCCACTACATTCGCCTTCCCCGGATGGTACTGAATATTTGCATCATAATCCTTAAGAAGTTCAAGCCACCTCCGCTGCCTCATGTTAAGCTCCTTCTGAGTAAAGATGTATTTGAGACTCTTGTGATCAGTAAAGATGTCACAAGTCTCTCCATAAAGAGAGTGTCTCCAGATCTTCAAAGCAAAGACCACTGCTGCTAACTCCAAGTCATGGGTAGGATAATTCACCTCATATGGTTTAAGCTGCCTAGAAGCGTAAGAAATCACTTTCCCATGTTGCATAAGAACACACCCCAATCCTCTCTTAGAAGCATCACTATACACCTGAAAACCTCCACTCCCTGATGGCAACACAAGTATTGGAGTTGACACCAACCTCTTCTTTAACTCTTGAAAGCTCTTCTCACGATCATCATTCCACTCGAACTTAATTCCCCTCCTCATTAGCTGAGTCAATGGTAAAGCTATGGAAGAGAAACCTTCCACAAAACGCCTATAGTAGCCTGCCAACCCAAGAAACTCCTCACCTCCGTCACATTGCTAGGTCTGGGCCAATTAGTAATAGCCTCGACTTTCGCAGGATCCAACTCAATGCCCCTACCAGATACAACATGCCCCAAGAATGCCACTTCCTCCAACCAGAATTCACACTTGGAAAATTTCGCAAACAACTTCCTCTTCCTCAAAATTTCAAGTACAGTACGTAAATGCTCCTCATGCTCCTCTCTGCTCCTAGAGTATATCAAGATATCATCGATGAAGACCACCACGAATTTATCCAGATAATCATGAAAGACCCGATTCATCAAATCCATAAATACCGCTGGTGCATTCGTCAACCCAAAGGACATCACGAGAAACTCATAATGACCATAACGAGTGCGAAATGCAGTCTTCGAAACGTCTTCCTCCCTAACTCGTAACTGATGGTAACCAGATCTCAAATCTATCTTCGAAAAGTACTTCGCCCCTTGTAACTGATCAAACAAGTCATCAATGCGTGGCAAAGGATACCTGTTTCTAACAGTCACCTTATTCAACTCCCTATAGTCAATGCACAATCTCATAGAACCATCCTTCTTCTTCACAAACAACACAGGAGCGCCCCATGGAGACACACTTGGTCTGATAAATCCCCTATTCAACAACTCCTGCAACTGCTCCTTCAATTCTTGCAAAGCAAAATGAAACGATAAAGAGCATAATGAAACGAAATTAAATGGAACACCCATCCTATCATCTACCCAAACTCACAGGTCAACCTAAGTAGGTCTTCTACAAGAAAGAACCTAAGCTCTGATACCATCTCTGTAACACCCCCTTCTTAAAATAGAAGGGAAATATTACTTAAAATCCAAAACCTGCAAACAGAGCACTAATATATTTCTAACAATAATTAAACAGTCTAAAATCTCAAAAAAAAATAATATTAAATCTTCAAAATATCTAAACCAAAAATATAAATGCTGAAATCTCTAATAAGAAATTAAGTCTAAATAATGATAGAAGTCTGAAATCCTAAAAACGAAATAAAGGGTAGCTCTCCATCACACAGCCCCAAAAGTCCCCCTAAGTACCTGCCAGAAGAAGAATACGGCATGAGCCAAATGCCCAGTACGGATTGGAATAAATTTATAAAACATAAAACAAGATGAACATTTGACAGTTTAATATAAAACAGCAAGTTTAAATAAAACAGGCTGAAACAACGAGGGCTAAGATATTTCATACCGAGAGCAAAACAAATAACAAATACACACATCATAGGGTACCTAATGTGTGCAACAAACCAGTTAACGAGTACGGCATATACAACGTCACTGTCGAATCAAATCACAAATCAAACTCTGGGTGCACCCACGTATCCTGAAATAAATATCACAATGGCCAAAGCTCTCCTCCTGAGCTATCAAAAGGATACGCCATGACCAATCACACTGCCATGGAAGTGTCATGCCAATGGTGCCGCAATGACATGGCTGTAGTACCCCTACAGCTGGTTAACTCGGTATACCCTATTTCACTCTAAGGGTTCAAATAAAATAATTTTCACAATTTTAAGAATCACTTGCAGCAGATATTTCAAATATTCTAAACAGATATTTAACAAACATAATTTTAAAGCTCGCAAGATTAAATATTTAAAACTTCCAGAACAGATTTAAAATAATTTTCAGAGATCAAACGAATAAGAACGGAATGAATAAAAATATGAAGGGAAAGAATCAGATATATTTAATAATAAAAGGAGTAGCACTGAAAGAAAGGGGACGAAATCCGTACCTCATCTGATGGACCATTAAATCGGATTGTTGAAATACGATTGAAAGTGAACAACTTATACTAATTCGAATTTTAACAGCAGATAAGTTAAGGATTTGAAATAATGGTCAACTGGAGAAATAAAGTAGATTTAACAAGGATTCCAAAATGATAAGATTCATCAAAAACGCACTGATAACGAATTAGTTATGAATTTTTGAAGTTCAGGTATCACAGCAAAAATTATTCAGGAACAGATTACAAAGAAGGCAAATTTAGACAATAAAGACAATCTGATCTCACTTCGACTATAACTAGACAATGAAAGAGAATTCTCAGAGGTTTCATAATTTATAAAGATCATAATTTTATGACGAATAATGAAGAAGATATGAATTTTTGAACATGAAACAACTATGCTGATAAGTATAAACAGACCAGAATATTTGTAAGGCAATTTAGGCAATTTAAAAGATTTAAATATATAATGGGTATACCATATAATGAAAGAGAATTTCATAAGCTTTCCAGATTGATATCATGAGTAATTTTCCGACATAAGATCGATTTATAACGAATTTTAGAAGGTATGAAAAACTGTTCACGTCATAAATCTGAAGGGTCACAAAGAATGGATATTTGCACATAGTTAGAGGCTGATTCCACAAAATATGTAAACATGGAAGTTGTAGGTATCGAAACAAGCTTTCCAGAAAATCAAGAATCAATGAATTCCGTGTACAAACGAATAAGTTATGGATTTTACAACAGATACGAGATGCTGATTTTATCACATACAAATTTCAGCACAAACAAATAAGAAGATGAACATGATATGATTATGAAGAAGAAAAGATCGATTCTCGTACCTTGATCAATCCAATAACACAAGAATAAACTTCTAAGATCTTCTTGTCTTCTCAAACCCTAGCCTCTAAGAGCGGCTCCAATTAAAAAGACATAGAATAGGACATAACTTGTATATATATATATTTATAGGCCCACAAGCCCACAATTAATAGAATCCTATCCCTAATCTAATTAATAATATAATTACTAATTCTATTCCAAATCAAATTGTATTAAAAATTACTATTATTACTAATTCTAATCTATTTCTAACTAATACAAATATTAAATAGATAATAATTAAAATAAAAATACGGATATTACAACTCATATATTTCCGGATATAAAATAAAATTAAAGAAAATATAAATTAAATCTTAGCATTCTAGCCGTTGTCATCATTTTTAGGAAAAATGAATTCCTTTAGAAGGGCCATATAAAAACAAATCTTAACATTTAGCCATTTTTAATCCTTTATAAGAAAAAAAATATTTTCATCGTAAGATTTTTCAAAAAGAAATAAATAACGTATATTTTAGATATACAATGTATCCAAATTATTTTCATGCTCTTGAGAAATAATAATCTTTGAACACTTTGGTCGCCAACTTATTAGGAAATGTCAATAACTTGTAATTTTTTTAGCAATTCACAAGTTAGTAATGATTATTGACAGTACTTGTGAGTTATGTTCTTAACTTCATCACAACCTCTCTGAGCAATAAAAAATATATTATCATGTACAAAGAAAATATGACTAACTCCTACACATATTGATTCCATGAATCTATCTCAATTATATTGATAAACCAACATTTTTGCACATAAAATAAAAAGGTAAGATGATAATGGGTCTCCCTTCTAGATGACTGTTAGCAACTAAATATACCTTTGGCTACGTATTAATATTCCAAAAAAAAGAGACATTATATATACCAGACATAATAAAATATTAAAAATTCAATTATATGTTTGTTTTAACGCATGGTCACTAACTTTCAAATATTGTCATTTAAATTTTTCAAACATATCATTTTTAGAATGAAGGGTTATAATCCATAAAAAATGAGAGAGGATATACATACTTCACCAACTATTAAAACCTCCACTCCAACAAAACTCATAAAATAATTTAAAGAATTATAAATTTTGATAAATGTTTACTAAATTTCTACAATTGAAACAGGAGATTGCAAAATTTAAAATGTCATACATGATAATATAAAACAAACATAGCCTTAGGTCAAGAGAGGACACAATGAGAGGTTATGAAAAATTGAAGATAAAACAATTTAAAATTGTTCTAGCCCTTATTTAATTATTTACATTATTCTCACTAATTATATTTACTTGATTATTTTATGACATATTTGTTTAGAATCTACATTAATCAATCATATTTAGTATATAAAACACATTATTTTTTATTTACCCCAACTCAAACACTCCATATTTCAAATATGTGAGGGCTAATTATATCTAATGAAATTAGATTTTATAATTACTAATCATTACTAGTCCATACTATATAAAAGAATGTCCTTTTTCAACTATAAGATTATGTTTTTTATTTTTCCAACTAAAATGATAGTTTTCCAAAAGTATCACCAGCAATTCTATTTAGTAAAATAAATATAAATATTATAATTATTAAAATATAACCTATTAACTTTTTTTAGGTACCACAAATCACCTTTTTTGAAATAACACGCGTAATTCTTTTTAATTTTGTTTAAATATTAAATTAAAAAATTATATAATATTAAAACATATATGTGTATAGTAATAGACCAAAAATTAAAAATCTAATTAATTAATTATTTTTACTGTATATTTTTATCATTTTCCGTGAACAAATATAAGAATATATTTAGGACTAGTTAACTTCGAAATCTTTTTAATTATGAAAAGTTATTCTATTTAAAACTCATATATTATTCAAATTTAAATTAAGTATAAAACTAAGTTATTCTATTTAAAACTCATATATTTTTCAAATTTAAAATAAGTATAAAAATAACTTATAAAATATTAAAATTCTTACACCTCATATAAATGAGGACACCAAAATAATCCATCTAATTACATATATATATATACATATTTATATTTATAAATATATAGTAGCATTCTCAGTAATTGAGATTAAAAACTAATATAAAATACACCCTTGAAAACAAAAAGTTTTTCTTCAATGTGCCATGTATAATCTAAGTTATTATCAAAATTAAGTATGTTTATAGGCTAATAGTTTGCTCTCATGTAATAAAATAAGAGATAATCATTTAGCTTATAATTGTCATGTAAATTCAATTTAAAAATGATTATATAAAATATGTATTAGTTGTAATATATGTATTTAGTTATATTTAATTCAATTATAATATTTTTATAGTATATTATATTATCATTTTAATATATTACATAACATATGATTTTATGAATTTTTTGGCAATTAACAATTTTTAAATCACTCACAAAATAAAATATACACCACTCATATATTTCCGGATATAAAATAAAATTAAAGAAAATATAAATTAAATCTTAGCATTCTAGCCGTTGTCATCATTTTTAGGAAAAATGAATTCCTTTAGAAGGGCCATATAGAAACAAATCTTAACATTTAGCCATTTTTAATCCTTTATAAGAAAAAAAATATTTTCATCGTAAGATTTTTCAAAAAAAAATAAATAACGTATATTTTATATATACAATGTATCCAAATTATTTTCATGCTCTTGAGAAATAATAATCTTTGAACACTTTGGTCGCCAACTTATTAGAATTCACAAGTTAGTAATGATTATTGACAGTACTTGTGAGTTATGTTCTTAACTTCATCACAACCTCTGTGAGCAATAAAAAATATATTATCATGTGCAAAGAAAATATGACTAACTCCTACACATATTGATTCCATGAATCTATCTCAATTATATTGATAAACCAACATTTTTGCACATAAAATAAAAAGATAAGATGATAATGGGTCTCCCTTCTAGATGACTGTTAGCAACTAAATATACCTTTGGCTACGTATTAATATTCCAAAAAAAAAGAGACATTAGATATACCAGACATAATAAAATATTAAAAATTCAATCATACGTTTGTTTTAACGCATGGTCACTAACTTTCAAATATAGTCATTTAAATTTTTCAAACATATCATTTTTAGAATGAAGGGTTATAATCCATAAAAAATGAGAGAGGATATACATACTTCACCAACTATTAAAACCTCCACTCCAACAAAACTCATAAAATAATTTAAAGAATTATAAATTTTGATAAATGTTTACTAAATTTGTACAATTGAAACAGGAGATTGCAAAATTAAAATGTCATACATGATAATATAAAACAAACATAGCCTTAGGTCAAGAGAGGACACAATGAGAGGTTATGAAAAATTGAAGATAAAACAATTTAAAATTGTTCTAGCCCTTATTTAATTATTTACATTATTCTCACTAATTATATTTACTTGATTATTTTATGACATATTTGTTTTGAATCTACATTAATCAATCATATTTAGTATATAAAACACATTATTTTTTATTTACCCCAACTCAAACACTCCATTTTTCAAATATGTGAAGGCTAATTATATCTAATAAAATTAGATTTTATAATTACTAATCATTACTAGTCTATACTATATAAAAGAATGTCCTTTTTCAACTATAAGATTATGTTTTTTATTTTTCCAACTAAAATAATAGTTTTCCAAAAATATCACCAGCAATTCTATTTAGTAAAATAAATATAAATATTATAATTATTAAAGTATAACCTATTAACTTTTTTTAGGTACCACAAATCACCTTTTTTTAAATAACACGCGTAATTCTTTTTAATTTTGTTTAAATATTCAATTAAAAAATTATATAATATTAAAACATATATGTGTATAGTAATAGAACAAAAATTAAAAATCTAATTAATTAATTATTTTTACTATATATTTTTATCATTTTCCGTGAACAAATATAAGAATATATTTAGGACTAGTTAACTTCGAAATCTTTTTAATTATGACAAGTTATTCTATTTAAAACTCATATATTATTCAAATTTAAATTAAGTATAAAACTAAGTTATTCTATTTAAAACTCATATATTTTTCAAATTTAAAATAAGTATAAAAATAACTTATAAAATATTAAAATTCTTACACCTCATATAAATGAGGACACCAAAATAATCCATCTAATTACATATATATATACATATTTATATTTATAAATATATAGTAGCATTCTTAGTAATTGAGATTAAAAACTAATATAAAATACACCCTGGAAAACAAAAAGTTTTTCTTCAATGTGCCATGTATAATCTAAGTTATTATCAAAATTAAGTATGTTTATAGGCTAATAGTTTGCTCTCATGTAATAAAATAAGAGATAATCATTTAGCTTATAATTGTCATGTAAATTCAATTTAAAAATGATTATATAAAATATGTATTAGTTGTAACATATGTATTTAGTTATATTTAATTCAATTATAATATTTTTATAGTATATTATATTATCATTTTAATATATTACATAACATATGATTTTATGAATTTTTTGGCAATTAACAATTTTTAAATCACTCACAAAATAAAATATACACCACTCATATATTTCCGGATATAAAATAAAATTAAAGAAAATATAAATTAAATCTTAGCATTCTAGCCGTTGTCATCATTTTTAGGAAAAATGAATTCCTTTAGAAGGGCCATATAGAAACAAATCTTAACATTTAGCCATTTTTAATCCTTTATAAGAAAAAAAATATTTTCATCGTAAGATTTTTCAAAAAAAAATAAATAACGTATATTTTATATATACAATGTATCCAAATTATTTTCATGCTCTTGAGAAATAATAATCTTTGAACACTTTGGTCGCCAACTTATTAGGAAATGTCAATAACTTGTAATTTTTTTAGCAATTCACAAGTTAGTAATGATTATTGACAGTACTTGTGAGTTATGTTCTTAACTTCATCACAACCTCTGTGAGCAATAAAAAATATATTATCATGTGCAAATAAAATATGACTAACTGCTACACATATTGATTCCATGAATCTATCTCAATTATATTGATAAACCAACATTTTTGCACATAAAATAAAAAGATAAGATGATAATGGGTGCAACTAAATATACCTTTGGCTACGTATTAATATTCCAAAAAAAAAGAGACATTAGATATACCAGACATAATAAAATATTAAAAATTCAATCATACGTTTGTTTTAACGCATGGTCACTAACTTTCAAATATAGTCATTTAAATTTTTCAAACATATCATTTTTAGAATGAAGGGTTATAATCCATAAAAAATGAGAGAGGATATACATACTTCACCAACTATTAAAACCTCCACTCCAACAAAACTCATAAAATAATTTAAAGAATTATAAATTTTGATAAATGTTTACTAAATTTCTACAATTGAAACAGGAGATTGCAAAATTTAAAATGTCATACATGATAATATAAAACAAACATAGCCTTAGGTCAAGAGAGGACACAATGAGAGGTTATGAAAAATTGAAGATAAAACAATTTAAAATTGTTCTAGCCCTTATTTAATTATTTATATTATTCTCACTAATTATATTTACTTGATTATTTTATGACATATTTGTTTTGAATCTACATTAATCAATCATATTTAGTATATAAAACACATTATTTTTTATTTACCCCAACTCAAACACTCCATTTTTCAAATATGTGAGGGCTAATTATATCTAATGAAATTAGATTTTATAATTACTAATCATTACTAGTCCATACTATATAAAAGAATGTCCTTTTTCAACTATAAGATTATGTTTTTTATTTTTCCAACTAAAATAATAGTTTTCCAAAAATATCACCAGCAATTCTATTTAGTAAAATAAATATAAATATTATAATTATTAAAATATAACCTATTAACTTTTTTTAGGTACCACAAATCACCTTTTTTGAAATAACACGCGTAATTCCTTTTAATTTTGTTTAAATATTAAATTAAAAAATTATATATTATTAAAACATATATGTGTATAGTAATAGAACAAAAATTAAAAATCTAATTAATTAATTATTTTTACTATATATTTTTATCATTTTCCGTGAACAAATATAAGAATATATTTAGGACTAGTTAACTTCGAAATCTTTTTAATTATGAAAAGTTATTCTATTTAAAACTCATATATTATTCAAATTTAAATTAAGTATAAAACTAAGTTATTCTATTTAAAACTCATATATTTTTCAAATTTAAAATAAGTATAAAAATAACTTATAAAGTATTAAAATTCTTACACCTCATATAAATGAGGACACCAAAATAATCCATCTAATTACATATATATATATACATATTTATATTTATAAATATATAGTAGCATTCTTAGTAATTGAGATTAAAAACTAATATAAAATACACCCTGGAAAACAAAAAGTTTTTCTTCAATGTGCCATGTATAATCTAAGTTATTATCAAAATTAAGTATGTTTATAGGCTAATAGTTTGCTCTCATGTAATAAAATAAGAGATAATCATTTAGCTTATAATTGTCATGTAAATTCAATTTAAAAATGATTATATAAAATATGTATTAGTTGTAACATATGTATTTAGTTATATTTAATTCAATTATAATATTTTTATAGTATATTATATTATCATTTTAATATATTACATAACATATGATTTTATGAATTTTTTGGCAATTAACAATTTTTAAATCACTCACAAAATAAAATATACACCACTCATATATTTCCGGATATAAAATAAAATTAAAGAAAATATAAATTAAATCTTAGCATTCTAGCCGTTGTCATCATTTTTAGGAAAAATGAATTCCTTTAGAAGGGCCATATAGAAACAAATCTTAACATTTAGCCATTTTTAATCCTTTATAAGAAAAAAAATATTTTCATCGTAAGATTTTTCAAAAAGAAATAAATAACGTATATTTTAGATATACAATGTATCCAAATTATTTTCATGCTCTTGAGAAATAATAATCTTTGAACACTTTGGTCGCCAACTTATTAGGAAATGTCAATAACTTGTAATTTTTTTAGCAATTCACAAGTTAGTAATGATTATTGACAGTACTTGTGAGTTATGTTCTTAACTTCATCACAACCTCTGTGAGCAATAAAAAATATATTATCATGTACAAAGAAAATATGACTAACTCCTACACATATTGATTCCATGAATCTATCTCAATTATATTGATAAACCAACATTTTTGCACATAAAATAAAAAGGCAAGATGATAATGGGTCTCCCTTCTAGATGACTGTTAGCAACTAAATATACCTTTGGCTACGTATTAATATTCCAAAAAAAAAGAGACAATAGATATACCAGACATAATAAAATATTAAAAATTCAATCATATGTTTGTTTTAACGCATGGTCACTAACTTTCAAATATAGTCATTTAAATTTTTCAAACATATCATTTTTAGAATGAAGGGTTATAATCCATAAAAAATGAGAGAGGATATACATACTTCACCAACTATTAAAACCTCCACTCCAACAAAACTCATAAAATAATTTAAAGAATTATAAATTTTGATAAATGTTTACTAAATTTCTACAATTGAAACAGGAGATTGCAAAAATTAAAATGTCATACATGATAATATAAAACAAACATAGCCTTAGGTCAAGAGAGGACACAATGAGAGGTTATGAAAAATTGAAGATAAAACAATTTAAAATTGTTCTAGCCCTTATTTAATTATTTACATTATTCTCACTAATTATATTTACTTGATTATTTTATGACATATTTGTTTTGAATCTACATTAATCAATCATATTTAGTATATAAAACACATTATTTTTTATTTACCCCAACTCAAACACTCCATTTTTCAAATATGTGAAGGCTAATTATATCTAATAAAATTAGATTTTATAATTACTAATCATTACTAGTCTATACTATATAAAAGAATGTCCTTTTTCAACTATAAGATTATGTTTTTTATTTTTCCAACTAAAATAATAGTTTTCCAAAAATATCACCAGCAATTCTATTTAGTAAAATAAATATAAATATTATAATTATTAAAATATAACCTATTAACTTTTTTTAGGTACCACAAATCACCTTTTTTGAAATAACACGCGTAATTCTTTTTAATTTTGTTTAAATATTAAATTAAAAAATTATATAATATTAAAACATATATGTGTATAGTAATAGAACAAAAATTAAAAATCTAATTAATTAATTATTTTTACTATATATTTTTATCATTTTCCGTGAACAAATATAAGAATATATTTAGGACTAGTTAACTTCGAAATCTTTTTAATTATGACAAGTTATTCTATTTAAAACTCATATATTATTCAAATTTAAATTAAGTATAAAACTAAGTTATTCTATTTAAAACTCATATATTTTTCAAATTTAAAATAAGTATAAAAATAACTTATAAAATATTAAAATTCTTACACCTCATATAAATGAGGACACCAAAATAATCCATCTAATTACATATATATATATACATATTTATATTTATAAATATATAGTAGCATTCTTAGTAATTGAGATTAAAAACTAATATAAAATACACCCTGGAAAACAAAAAGTTTTTCTTCAATGTGCCATGTATAATCTAAGTTATTATCAAAATTAAGTATGTTTATAGGCTAATAGTTTGCTCTCATGTAATAAAATAAGAGATAATCATTTAGCTTATAATTGTCATGTAAATTCAATTTAAAAATGATTATATAAAATATGTATTAGTTGTAACATATGTATTTAGTTATATTTAATTCAATTATAATATTTTTATAGTATATTATATTATCATTTTAATATATTACATAACATATGATTTTATGAATTTTTTGGCAATTAACAATTTTTAAATCACTCACAAAATAAAATATACACCACTCATATATTTCCGGATATAAAATAAAATTAAAGAAAATATAAATTAAATCTTAGCATTCTAGCCGTTGTCATCATTTTTAGGAAAAATGAATTCCTTTAGAAGGGCCATATAGAAACAAATCTTAACATTTAGCCATTTTTAATCCTTTATAAGAAAAAAAATATTTTCATCGTAAGATTTTTCAAAAAAAAATAAATAACGTATATTTTATATATACAATGTATCCAAATTATTTTCATGCTCTTGAGAAATAATAATCTTTGAACACTTTGGTCGCCAACTTATTAGGAAATGTCAATAACTTGTAATTTTTTTAGCAATTCACAAGTTAGTAATGATTATTGACAGTACTTGTGAGTTATGTTCTTAACTTCATCACAACAGCAATAAAAAATATATTATCATGTGCAAAGAAAATATGACTAACTCCTACACATATTGATTCCATGAATCTATCTCAATTATATTGATAAACCAACATTTTTGCACATAAAATAAAAAGATAAGATGATAATGGGTCTCCCTTCTAGATGACTGTTAGCAACTAAATATACCTTTGGCTACGTATTAATATTCCAAAAAAAAAGAGACATTAGATATACCAGACATAATAAAATATTAAAAATTCAATCATACGTTTGTTTTAACGCATGGTCACTAACTTTCAAATATAGTCATTTAAATTTTTCAAACATATCATTTTTAGAATGAAGGGTTATAATCCATAAAAAATGAGAGAGGATATACATACTTCACCAACTATTAAAACCTCCACTCCAACAAAACTCATAAAATAATTTAAAGAATTATAAATTTTGATAAATGTTTACTAAATTTCTACAATTGAAACAGGAGATTGCAAAATTTAAAATGTCATACATGATAATATAAAACAAACATAGCCTTAGGTCAAGAGAGGACACAATGAGAGGTTATGAAAAATTGAAGATAAAACAATTTAAAATTGTTCTAGCCCTTATTTAATTATTTATATTATTCTCACTAATTATATTTACTTGATTATTTTATGACATATTTGTTTTGAATCTACATTAATCAATCATATTTAGTATATAAAACACATTATTTTTTATTTACCCCAACTCAAACACTCCATTTTTCAAATATGTGAGGGCTAATTATATCTAATGAAATTAGATTTTATAATTACTAATCATTACTAGTCTATACTATATAAAAGAATGTCCTTTTTCAACTATAAGATTATGTTTTTTATTTTTCCAACTAAAATAATAGTTTTCCAAAAATATCACCAGCAATTCTATTTAGTAAAATAAATATAAATATTATAATTATTAAAATATAACCTATTAACTTTTTTTAGGTACCACAAATCACCTTTTTTGAAATAACACGCGTAATTCTTTTTAATTTTGTTTAAATATTAAATTAAAAAATTATATAATATTAAAACATATATGTGTATAGTAATAGAACAAAAATTAAAAATCTAATTAATTAATTATTTTTACTATATATTTTTATCATTTTCCGTGAACAAATATAAGAATATATTTAGGACTAGTTAACTTCGAAATCTTTTTAATTATGAAAAGTTATTCTATTTAAAACTCATATATTATTCAAATTTAAATTAAGTATAAAACTAAGTTATTCTATTTAAAACTCATATATTTTTCAAATTTAAAATAAGTATAAAAATAACTTATAAAATATTAAAATTCTTACACCTCATATAAATGAGGACACCAAAATAATCCATCTAATTACATATATATATACATATTTATATTTATAAATATATAGTAGCATTCTTAGTAATTGAGATTAAAAACTAATATAAAATACACCCTGGAAAACAAAAAGTTTTTCTTCAATGTGCCATGTATAATCTAAGTTATTATCAAAATTAAGTATGTTTATAGGCTAATAGTTTGCTCTCATGTAATAAAATAAGAGATAATCATTTAGCTTATAATTGTCATGTAAATTCAATTTAAAAATGATTATATAAAATATGTATTAGTTGTAACATATGTATTTAGTTATATTTAATTCAATTATAATATTTTTATAGTATATTATATTATCATTTTAATATATTACATAACATATGATTTTATGAATTTTTTGGCAATTAACAATTTTTAAATCACTCACAAAATAAAATATACACCACTCATATATTTCCGGATATAAAATAAAATTAAAGAAAATATAAATTAAATCTTAGCATTCTAGCCGTTGTCATCATTTTTAGGAAAAATGAATTCCTTTAGAAGGGCCATATAGAAACAAATCTTAACATTTAGCCATTTTTAATCCTTTATAAGAAAAAAAATATTTTCATGGTAAGATTTTTCAAAAAGAAATAAATAACGTATATTTTAGATATACAATGTATCCAAATTATTTTCATGCTCTTGAGAAATAATAATCTTTGAACACTTTGGTCGCCAACTTATTAGGAAATGTCAATAACTTGTAATTTTTTTAGCAATTCACAAGTTAGTAATGATTATTGACAGTACTTGTGAGTTATGTTCTTAACTTCATCACAACCTCTGTGAGCAATAAAAAATATATTATCATGTGCAAAGAAAATATGACTAACTCCTACACATATTGATTCCATGAATCTATCTCAATTATATTGATAAACCAACATTTTTGCACATAAAATAAAAAGGTAAGATGATAATGGGTCTCCCTTCTAGATGACTGTTAGGAACTAAATATACCTTTGGCTACTGTATTAATATTCCAAAAAAAAGAGACATTAGATATACCAGACATAATAAAATATTAAAAATTCAATCATATGTTTGTTTTAACGCATGGTCACTAACTTTCAAATATAGTCATTTAAATTTTTCAAACATATCATTTTTAGAATGAAGGGTTATAATCCTTAAAAAATGAGAGAGGATATACATACTTCACCAACTATTAAAACCTCCACTCCAACAAAACTCATAAAATAATTTAAAGAATTATAAATTTTGATAAATGTTTACTAAATTTCTACAATTGAAACAGGAGATTGCAAAATTTAAAATGTCATACATGATAATATAAAACAAACATAGCCTTAGGTCAAGAGAGGACACAATGAGAGGTTATGAAAAATTGAAGATAAAACAATTTAAAATTGTTCTAGCCCTTATTTAATTATTTACATTATTCTCACTAATTATATTTACTTGATTATTTTATGACATATTTGTTTAGAATCTACATTAATCAATCATATTTAGTATATAAAACACATTATTTTTTATTTACCCCAACTCAAACACTCCATTTTTCAAATATGTGAGGGCTAATTATATCTAATGAAATTAGATTTTATAATTACTAATCATTACTAGTCCATACTATATAAAAGAATGTCCTTTTTCAACTATAAGATTATGTTTTTTATTTTTCCAACTAAAATGACAGTTTTCCAAAAGTATCACCAGCAATTCTATTTAGTAAAATAAATATAAATATTATAATTATTAAAATATAACCTATTAACTTTTTTTAGGTACCACAAATCACCTTTTTTGAAATAACACGCGTAATTCTTTTTAATTTTGTTTAAATATTAAATTAAAAAATTATATAATATTAAAACATATATGTGTATAGTAATAGACCAAAAATTAAAAATCTAATTAATTAATTATTTTTACTATATATTTTTATCATTTTCCGTGAACAAATATAAGAATATATTTAGGACTAGTTAACTTCGAAATCTTTTTAATTATGAAAAGTTATTCTATTTAAAACTCATATATTATTCAAATTTAAATTAAGTATAAAACTAAGTTATTCTATTTAAAACTCATATATTTTTCAAATTTAAAATAAGTATAAAAATAACTTATAAAATATTAAAATTCTTACACCTCATATAAATGAGGACACCAAAATAATCCATCTAATTACATATATATACATATTTATATTTATAAATATATAGTAGCATTCTTAGTAATTGAGATTAAAAACTAATATAAAATACACCCTGGAAAACAAAAAGTTTTTCTTCAATGTGCCATGTATAATCTAAGTTATTATCAAAATTAAGTATGTTTATAGGCTAATAGTTTGCTCTCATGTAATAAAATAAGAGATAATCATTTAGCTTATAATTGTCATGTAAATTCAATTTAAAAATGATTATATAAAATATGTATTAGTTGTAACATATGTATTTAGTTATATTTAATTCAATTATAATATTTTTATAGTATATTATATTATCATTTTAATATATTACATAACATATGATTTTATGAATTTTTTGGCAATTAACAATTTTTAAATCACTCACAAAATAAAATATACACCACTCATATATTTCCGGATATAAAATAAAATTAAAGAAAATATAAATTAAATCTTAGCATTCTAGCCGTTGTCATCATTTTTAGGAAAAATGAATTCCTTTAGAAGGGCCATATAGAAACAAATCTTAACATTTAGCCATTTTTAATCCTTTATAAGAAAAAAAATATTTTCATGGTAAGATTTTTCAAAAAGAAATAAATAACGTATATTTTAGATATACAATGTATCCAAATTATTTTCATGCTCTTGAGAAATAATAATCTTTGAACACTTTGGTCGCCAACTTATTAGGAAATGTCAATAACTTGTAATTTTTTTAGCAATTCACAAGTTAGTAATGATTATTGACAGTACTTGTGAGTTATGTTCTTAACTTCATCACAACCTCTGTGAGCAATAAAAAATATATTATCATGTGCAAAGAAAATATGACTAACTCCTACACATATTGATTCCATGAATCTATCTCAATTATATTGATAAACCAACATTTTTGCACATAAAATAAAAAGGTAAGATGATAATGGGTCTCCCTTCTAGATGACTGTTAGGAACTAAATATACCTTTGGCTACGTATTAATATTCCAAAAAAAAGAGACATTAGATATACCAGACATAATAAAATATTAAAAATTCAATCATATGTTTGTTTTAACGCATGGTCACTAACTTTCAAATATAGTCATTTAAATTTTTCAAACATATCATTTTTAGAATGAAGGGTTATAATCCTTAAAAAATGAGAGAGGATATACATACTTCACCAACTATTAAAACCTCCACTCCAACAAAACTCATAAAATAATTTAAAGAATTATAAATTTTGATAAATGTTTACTAAATTTCTACAATTGAAACAGGAGATTGCAAAATTTAAAATGTCATACATGATAATATAAAACAAACATAGCCTTAGGTCAAGAGAGGACACAATGAGAGGTTATGAAAAATTGAAGATAAAACAATTTAAAATTGTTCTAGCCCTTATTTAATTATTTACATTATTCTCACTAATTATATTTACTTGATTATTTTATGACATATTTGTTTAGAATCTACATTAATCAATCATATTTAGTATATAAAACACATTATTTTTTATTTACCCCAACTCAAACACTCCATTTTTCAAATATGTGAGGGCTAATTATATCTAATGAAATTAGATTTTATAATTACTAATCATTACTAGTCCATACTATATAAAAGAATGTCCTTTTTCAACTATAAGATTATGTTTTTTATTTTTCCAACTAAAATGAATAGTTTTCCAAAAGTATCACCAGCAATTCTATTTAGTAAAATAAATATAAATATTATAATTATTAAAATATAACCTATTAACTTTTTTTAGGTACCACAAATCACCTTTTTTGAAATAACACGCGTAATTCTTTTTAATTTTGTTTAAATATTAAATTAAAAAATTATATAATATTAAAACATATATGTGTATAGTAATAGACCAAAAATTAAAAATCTAATTAATTAATTATTTTTACTATATATTTTTATCATTTTCCGTGAACAAATATAAGAATATATTTAGGACTAGTTAACTTCGAAATCTTTTTAATTATGAAAAGTTATTCTATTTAAAACTCATATATTATTCAAATTTAAATTAAGTATAAAACTAAGTTATTCTATTTAAAACTCATATATTTTTCAAATTTAAAATAAGTATAAAAATAACTTATAAAATATTAAAATTCTTACACCTCATATAAATGAGGACACCAAAATAATCCATCTAATTACATATATATATACATATTTATATTTATAAATATATAGTAGCATTCTTAGTAATTGAGATTAAAAACTAATATAAAATACACCCTGGAAAACAAAAAGTTTTTCTTCAATGTGCCATGTATAATCTAAGTTATTATCAAAATTAAGTATGTTTATAGGCTAATAGTTTGCTCTCATGTAATAAAATAAGAGATAATCATTTAGCTTATAATTGTCATGTAAATTCAATTTAAAAATGATTATATAAAATATGTATTAGTTGTAACATATGTATTTAGTTATATTTAATTCAATTATAATATTTTTATAGTATATTATATTATCATTTTAATATATTACATAACATATGATTTTATGAATTTTTAGGCAATTAACAATTTTTAAATCACTCACAAAATAAAATATACACCACTCATATATTTCCGGATATAAAATAAAATTAAAGAAAATATAAATTAAATCTTAGCATTCTAGCCGTTGTCATCATTTTTAGGAAAAATGAATTCCTTTAGAAGGGCCATATAGAAACAAATCTTAACATTTAGCCATTTTTAATCCTTTATAAGAAAAAAAATATTTTCATGGTAAGATTTTTCAAAAAGAAATAAATAACGTATATTTTAGATATACAATGTATCCAAATTATTTTCATGCTCTTGAGAAATAATAATCTTTGAACACTTTGGTCGCCAACTTATTAGGAAATGTCAATAACTTGTAATTTTTTTAGCAATTCACAAGTTAGTAATGATTATTGACAGTACTTGTGAGTTATGTTCTTAACTTCATCACAACCTCTGTGAGCAATAAAAATATATTATCATGTGCAAAGAAAATATGACTAACTCCTACACATATTGATTCCATGAATCTATCTCAATTATATTGATAAACCAACATTTTTGCACATAAATAAAAAGGTAAGATGATAATGGGTCTCCCTTCTAGATGACTGTTAGGAACTAAATATACCTTTGGGTACGTATTAATATTCCAAAAAAAAGAGACATTAGATATACCAGACATAATAAAATATTAAAAATTCAATCATATGTTTGTTTTAACGCATGGTCACTAACTTTCAAATATAGTCATTTAAATTTTTCAAACATATCATTTTTAGAATGAAGGGTTATAATCCTTAAAAAATGAGAGAGGATATACATACTTCACCAACTATTAAAACCTCCACTCCAACAAAACTCATAAAATAATTTAAAGAATTATAAATTTTGATAAATGTTTACTAAATTTCTACAATTGAAACAGGAGATTGCAAAATTTAAAATGTCATACATGATAATATAAAACAAACATAGCCTTAGGTCAAGAGAGGACACAATGAGAGGTTATGAAAAATTGAAGATAAAACAATTTAAAATTGTTCTAGCCCTTATTTAATTATTTACATTATTCTCACTAATTATATTTACTTGATTATTTTATGACATATTTGTTTAGAATCTACATTAATCAATCATATTTAGTATATAAAACACATTATTTTTTATTTACCCCAACTCAAACACTCCATTTTTCAAATATGTGAGGGCTAATTATATCTAATGAAATTAGATTTTATAATTACTAATCATTACTAGTCCATACTATATAAAAGAATGTCCTTTTTCAACTATAAGATTATGTTTTTTATTTTTCCAACTAAAATGACAAGTTTTCCAAAAGTATCACCAGCAATTCTATTTAGTAAAATAAATATAAATATTATAATTATTAAAATATAACCTATTAACTTTTTTTAGGTACCACAAATCACCTTTTTTGAAATAACACGCGTAATTCTTTTTAATTTTGTTTAAATATTAAATTAAAAAATTATATAATATTAAAACATATATGTGTATAGTTCCATATACTACTGTAATAGACCAAAAATTAAAAATCTAATTAATTAATTATTTTTACTATATATTTTTATCATTTTCCGTGAACAAATATAAGAATATATTTAGGACTAGTTAACTTCGAAATCTTTTTAATTATGAAAAGTTATTCTATTTAAAACTCATATATTATTCAAATTTAAATTAAGTATAAAACTAAGTTATTCTATTTAAAACTCATATATTTTTCAAATTTAAAATAAGTATAAAAATAACTTATAAAATATTAAAATTCTTACACCTCATATAAATGAGGACACCAAAATAATCCATCTAATTACATATATATATACATATTTATATTTATAAATATATAGTAGCATTCTTAGTAATTGAGATTAAAAACTAATATAAAATACACCCTGGAAAACAAAAAGTTTTTCTTCAATGTGCCATGTATAATCTAAGTTATTATCAAAATTAAGTATGTTTATAGGCTAATAGTTTGCTCTCATGTAATAAAATAAGAGATAATCATTTAGCTTATAATTGTCATGTAAATTCAATTTAAAAATGATTATATAAAATATGTATTAGTTGTAACATATGTATTTAGTTATATTTAATTCAATTATAATATTTTTATAGTATATTATATTATCATTTTAATATATTACATAACATATGATTTTATGAATTTTTTAGGCAATTAACAATTTTTAAATCACTCACAAAATAAAATATACACCACTCATATATTTCCGGATATAAAATAAAATTAAAGAAAATATAAATTAAATCTTAGCATTCTAGCCGTTGTCATCATTTTTAGGAAAAATGAATTCCTTTAGAAGGGCCATATAGAAACAAATCTTAACATTTAGCCATTTTTAATCCTTTATAAGAAAAAAAATATTTTCATGGTAAGATTTTTCAAAAAGAAATAAATAACAGTATATTTTAGATATACAATGTATCCAAATTATTTTCATGCTCTTGAGAAATAATAATCTTTGAACACTTTGGTCGCCAACTTATTAGGAAATGTCAATAACTTGTAATTTTTTTAGCAATTCACAAGTTAGTAATGATTATTGACAGTACTTGTGAATTATGTTCTTAACTTCATCACAACCTCTGTGAGCAATAAAAATATATTATCATGTGCAAAGAAAATATGACTAACTCCTACACATATTGATTCCATGAATCTATCTCAATTATATTGATAAACCAACATTTTTGCACATAAAATAAAAAGGTAAGATGATAATGGGTCTCCCTTCTAGATGACTGTTAGGAACTAAATATACCTTTGGGTACGTATTAATATTCCAAAAAAAAGAGACATTAGATATACCAGACATAATAAAATATTAAAAATTCAATCATATGTTTGTTTTAACGCATGGTCACTAACTTTCAAATATAGTCATTTAAATTTTTCAAACATATCATTTTTAGAATGAAGGGTTATAATCCTTAAAAAATGAGAGAGGATATACATACTTCACCAACTATTAAAACCTCCACTCCAACAAAACTCATAAAATAATTTAAAGAATTATAAATTTTGATAAATGTTTACTAAATTTCTACAATTGAAACAGGAGATTGCAAAATTTAAAATGTCATACATGATAATATAAAACAAACATAGCCTTAGGTCAAGAGAGGACACAATGAGAGGTTATGAAAAATTGAAGATAAAACAATTTAAAATTGTTCTAGCCCTTATTTAATTATTTACATTATTCTCACTAATTATATTTACTTGATTATTTTATGACATATTTGTTTAGAATCTACATTAATCAATCATATTTAGTATATAAAACACATTATTTTTTATTTACCCCAACTCAAACACTCCATTTTTCAAATATGTGAGGGCTAATTATATCTAATGAAATTAGATTTTATAATTACTAATCATTACTAGTCCATACTATATAAAAGAATGTCCTTTTTCAACTATAAGATTATGTTTTTTATTTTTCCAACTAAAATGACAAGTTTTCCAAAAGTATCACCAGCAATTCTATTTAGTAAAATAAATATAAATATTATAATTATTCAAATATAACCTATTAACTTTTTTTAGGTACCACAAATCACCTTTTTTGAATAACACGCGTAATTCTTTTTAATTTTGTTTAAATATTAAATTAAAAAATTATATAATATTAAAACATATATGTGTATAGTTCCATATACTATACTGTAATAGACCAAAAATTAAAAATCTAATTAATTAATTATTTTTACTATATATTTTTATCATTTTCCGTGAACAAATATAAGAATATATTTAGGACTAGTTAACTTCGAAATCTTTTTAATTATGAAAAGTTATTCTATTTAAAACTCATATATTATTCAAATTTAAATTAAGTATAAAACTAAGTTATTCTATTTAAAACTCATATATTTTTCAAATTTAAAATAAGTATAAAAATAACTTATAAAATATTAAAATTCTTACACCTCATATAAATGAGGACACCAAAATAATCCATCTAATTACATATATATATACATATTTATATTTATAAATATATAGTAGCATTCTTAGTAATTGAGATTAAAAACTAATATAAAATACACCCTGGAAAACAAAAAGTTTTTCTTCAATGTGCCATGTATAATCTAAGTTATTATCAAAATTAAGTATGTTTATAGGCTAATAGTTTGCTCTCATGTAATAAAATAAGAGATAATCATTTAGCTTATAATTGTCATGTAAATTCAATTTAAAAATGATTATATAAAATATGTATTAGTTGTAACATATGTATTTAGTTATATTTAATTCAATTATAATATTTTTATAGTATATTATATTATCATTTTAATATATTACATAACATATGATTTTATGAATTTTTAGGCAATTAACAATTTTTAAATCACTCACAAAATAAAATCTACACCACTCATATATTTCCGGATATAAAATAAAATTAAAGAAAATATAAATTAAATCTTAGCATTCTAGCCGTTGTCATCATTTTTAGGAAAAATGAATTCCTTTAGAAGGGCCATATAGAAACAAATCTTAACATTTAGCCATTTTTAATCCTTTATAAGAAAAAAAATATTTTCATGGTAAGATTTTTCAAAAAGAAATAAATAACGTATATTTTAGATATACAATGTATCCAAATTATTTTCATGCTCTTGAGAAATAATAATCTTTGAACACTTTGGTCGCCAACTTATTAGGAAATGTCAATAACTTGTAATTTTTTTAGCAATTCACAAGTTAGTAATGATTATTGACAGTACTTGTGAGTTATGTTCTTAACTTCATCACAACCTCTGTGAGCAATAAAAATATATTATCATGTGCAAAGAAAATATGACTAACTCCTACACATATTGATTCCATGAATCTATCTCAATTATATTGATAAACCAACATTTTTGCACATAAAATAAAAAGGTAAGATGATAATGGGTCTCCCTTCTAGATGACTGTTAGGAACTAAATATACCTTTGGGTACGTATTAATATTCCAAAAAAAAGAGACATTAGATATACCAGACATAATAAAATATTAAAAATTCAATCATATGTTTGTTTTAACGCATGGGTCACTAACTTTCAAATATAGTCATTTAAATTTTTCAAACATATCATTTTTAGAATGAAGGGTTATAATCCATTAAAAATGAGAGAGGATATACATACTTCACCAACTATTAAAACCTCCACTCCAACAAAACTCATAAAATAATTTAAAGAATTATAAATTTTGATAAATGTTTACTAAATTTCTACAATTGAAACAGGAGATTGCAAAATTTAAAATGTCATACATGATAATATAAAACAAACATAGCCTTAGGTCAAGAGAGGACACAATGAGAGGTTATGAAAAATTGAAGATAAAACAATTTAAAATTGTTCTAGCCCTTATTTAATTATTTACATTATTCTCACTAATTATATTTACTTGATTATTTTATGACATATTTGTTTAGAATCTACATTAATCAATCATATTAGTATATAAAACACATTATTTTTTTATTTACCCCAACTCAAACACTCCATTTTTCAAATATGTGAGGGCTAATTATATCTAATGAAATTAGATTTTATAATTACTAATCATTACTAGTCCATACTATATAAAAGAATGTCCTTTTTCAACTATAAGATTATGTTTTTTATTTTTCCAACTAAAATGACAGTTTTCCCAAAAGTATCACCAGCAATTCTATTTAGTAAATAAATATAAATATTATAATTATTAAATATAACCTATTAACTTTTTTTAGGTACCACAAATCACCTTTTTTTGAAATAACACGCGTAATTCTTTTTAATTTTGTTTAAATATTAAATTAAAAAATTATATATAATTAAAATATATATGTGTGCTATAGTAATAGACCAAAAATTAAAAATCTAATTAATTAATTATTTTTACTATATATTTTATCATTTTCCGTGAACAAATATAAGAATATATTTAGGACTAGTTAACTTCGAAATCTTTTTAATTATGAAAAGTTATTCTATTTAAAACTCATATATTATTCAAATTTAAATTAAGTATAAACTAAGTTATTCTATTTAAAACTCATATATTTTTCAAATTTAAAATAAGTATAAAAATAACTTATAAATATTAAAATTCTTACACTCATATAAATGAGGACACCAAAATAATCCATCTAATTACATATATATATACATATTATATTTATAAATATATAGTAGCATTCTTAGTAATTGAGATTAAAAACTAATATAAAATACACCCTGGAAAACAAAAGTTTTTCTTCAATGTGCCATGTATAATCTAAGTTATTATCAAAATTAAGTATGTTTATAGGCTAATAGTTGCTCTCATGTAATAAATAAGAGATAATCATTTAGCTTATAATTGTCATGTAAATTCAATTTAAAAATGATTATATAAAATATGTATTAGTTGTAACATATGTATTTAGTTATATTTAATTCATTATAATATTTTTATAGTATATTATATTATCATTTTAATATATTACATAACATATGATTTTATGAATTTTTTAGGCAATTAAAAATTTTAATCAATCACAAAATAAAATCTACACCACTCATATATTTCCGGATATAAAATAAAATTAAAGAAACTATAAATTAAATCTTAGCATTCTAGCCGTTGTCATCATTTTTAGGAAAATGAATTCCTTTAGAAGGGCCATATAGAAACAAATCTTAACATTTAGCCATTTTTAATCCTTTATAACTAAAATTAAAAATCTAACTAATTAATTATTTTTACTATAGATTTTTATCATTTTCCCGTGAACAAATATAAGAATATATTTAGGACTACTTAACTTCGAAATCTTTTTAATTATGAAAATTTATTCTATTTAAAACTCATATATTCTTCAAATTTAAATTAAGTATAAAACTAAGTTATTCAATTTAAACTCATAATTTTTCAAATTTAAAATAGTATAAAACTAACTATAAAATATTAAAATTCTTACACCTCATATAAATGAGGACACCAAAATAATCCATAATTACATATATATATATATATATATTATAGTAGGCATTCTTAGTAATGAGATTAAAAACTAATATAAAATACAAACCTGGAAACCAAAAATTTCTTCTCCAATGTGCCATGTAGAAT
>NW_027418486.1:0-13798 GCF_009905375.1 Apium graveolens | reverse complement strand
GTTAAGCGAACCGTATAACAGATCAGCGGTCATAGGCAAACAATTAGGAGTTAATCAAGGAGGTTAGGGATGATGAGTCATCAAACCAATAAAAAGAAGGCAAGTAAGGGGTGATGACATAGCAAAGGTGACAAACAGACAAAGGGGGGGGGAGGGTGTGGGTGGGTTTTTAACCAAACAATTTTCAAGGTTAATAAGGTAATTAACCAAAATCAAATCAAAAGCAACCAAGCTACTAAACAAATCACAACATAAAAATCATTTCCTTTCTTCTTCAACATCTGCTCTCGGCTTTTCTTATTTCAAGAAGAAGAAATTTCAAAGTTCAAGTTCCAAGCTTCCTTAATTAGTAGGTAATTATCTAGTACTCCTTATGCATAGATATGGCTATCCTATAAGTTTAAGCCTCCAATTCATTCTCAATCTCTTCCAAGAATCAATGAAGAAGATAATGAATAGTGATTTCAAGATTTTTAACTTGATTTTCTTCTTTTTCCTTTAAGATCCAAGCATCCCTAAGACATCTCAAGGCTTCTTAAGGCTTCCTAGCTACTCCAATCACTTCAAGGAAGGTATAACATCTCCAAACCCAAGATTTACTTTGTATATGAGATGATTTTTGTTGTTATGGTAAAATAGTAGCTTGATGCTTGTAGGTTTAGAGTTTGGGTTGGAGTTGTAGTGAATTGAATGTTGAATCTTGTTGATTAGTAAAGGACTTAAGTATAGTTTAAATTCATGTTGAGAATAACATAAATTGAGAACTTGAGCGTGTTGGGCTGTTGTAGTGTGATTGGATGGATTTTGGTTGTATGATGAATTGGGGTTGATTGGTGGTTGATTTGGAATGGTATAAATTTGGAGAATCGCGTAAACATAGCCGTCGTAATGTCCGATTTACTTTAGACTGCTTTTGTTCATAACATTAGGACCCGAGAACTACCCTGCTAGGTTTTGACCATTGCCATGTTTAGATATTTCATGTTACAGCTTCGTTTTGATATGTGGTTCGTTTATTCCGATGTACGGGTTTAGGAGAAACGGCCGTTTTAATAACGACGTTTCACGACGAACCATTACCCCCTTGCCTTACTTTGAAACATAGGTTAAAGACTTAAAGGACTAATTGGAGTATGAAACAATTATGTGAAGTGGATTAGGCAGTTGGTAGGTACTCGCGAAGAATCGCCTTAAAACTCGTATGGTTAATTTATGAAAAATGGTGGAGCCGAGGGTACTCGAGCGACTTAAGATAATCAGTATAAGCGCAAGCGAGCTTAGAGTCTAATTTGGTTAAGTATAGATTTACAAGTGACTTTGGTTTAATTCCAACTTACATGTTGTTTATAGGTTACCAGACTCGTCCCGAGCCATTTGTAACCCCCAGTCGCTCAGGCAAGTTTTCTACCCGTATAACTGTTGTTGTGATGTATATGTGTATATGCATGATCTTGTGATAAATGCATATTTGTTATTAGCAAATTCTTGCGATATATTGTAGCATATGATATGGTATATATGCATGCATGTTCCATATTCTTGATTTATATATCTGTTGGTTCAAATGCTTATTAGTTGCATAATACCTATGCTAGAGATAAGCAGTAGTTGTGTATACCCTTAGTATAGGGGACCCAAAGGTGAACATTTTCTAAAACCGGGAGTCGATGTTCCGGAGTATATATATATTAAATATATATATATATATATATATTGATATAGTTTTCAAAACTATTAATCGAATAAGATTTATTCGATAACTTTTATTTTATTTAATGAATATTATTACGAATATTCATTCGAGGGCTTATGACTCCTTTTATTTTATTAATTGAATATTATTTGAATATTCATTCGAGGGCTTATGACTCAGTTTATATTATTTAATGAATATTATTTGAATATTCATTTGAGGACCTATGACTCCGACTATTTGCTGAGAATATACTTTATTTTATTAAAGAATAAGGTGTCGATAATCAAACTTATCTTGGATTATTCAAATAAAGATAGTACTTTCGTATAAGTATATCTTTGGTTATTTAATACCCATTTCAAGTATAAGTTTTACAACTTCTACTTCAATTATTTTTATAAAGATTATTCTTTATGGGAATGTTATTTAAATAATAATATTCACATATTTTCTAATATATTGGGACTGATTTACTTTATTAAATCAGCATTACTCCAAACACTTTTTAAAGTGTTTTCGAGTCTTTAAAATGATTTTTAAAAGTTAGAGCGGATCCCAAAACTCATTTTTTATATTTAAGATCTTCCTTTTAAAGGGGATTTAAATACTCGCTCAAACCGGAGGGATCCGGCTCTGTGGTGTATTTTATATTCGCAACAAGGTTGCGGTTTTGGTAAATGAATTGATTACTTACCCAACGTTCGGGAAGTAAGTCCATCTATCGAGTCGGCATAAGCAACATGGGCTCAGTGGGCGTCCATGATAGTGTAAGTGGCTCAGTGGGAGTCCATCAAATGTGTAAGTGGATGAGTGGCAGTCCAGCATAAGGTCCTATTGCGACCAGGGTGACGACCAGTGGGGAATTCGTCCATCTACTAGTAGAAAAGGTTACTTATTGGTATCTTTGCCTGATCAGCAAGATATCGGGTTTATGCCACAATTCTTTTCCCTTCCAAAAATTCATTGGATGTTACAAACTCTGTTCATACTTTACATGACAGAGGTTTTGAGGATATGTATGAAGTATATCACACTTCATTTCCTTCAGAAATACTTCAAAGATTTAATCTATTCAAATCTTGTCTCGTAGTCTCATCTATGTGATGAACTGTTGAAAGCTCATTATACTTTGAACAGTGGTAGTTCAAGTAGCTTTATAAATGATATAAGTATAGTGAAGTATTTGGTAACTTCATCCCTTGTTTTTGCTTATATCCAGTAAGTAATTATCTTACACTTGATAAAGGATTCTAGTAAGTTATCCATTTAGATACTTGCATTATTGTTTACACTATATATTATCTTGCGAGCTGTAATGCTCACTCTTGCTTTATTTCTTCATCACACAACAACAGTTAGGAAAGATGGCCAGACTCAAGCAGACCCAGCGCAAGAGCGTGGGAAGCGCCCCACGCCTTCCCGTTGAGATCATAGCTGCTATAGCTGCAGAGGTAGATCTATCTGTAGATCAGACCTTCTACTTTTGAGAATCAATTATGTATAATTATAACTTGTGACAGATAATGGCAATTAATTGTAAACTTATTAAGTAATCATTTTGGGCTGTAATAACTTTTAAATTGTGGATTCAAAGACTTGTACCTATTTCAATTTCATCTCTGAGACTATAATGGGTTATGGTGTGTGTTAGTATGGGGTCACAGCATAAGGTTAACAATTATTAATTAAGTGAAGTGATATTGTGGAAAGAAAGACCGTGACGACCCAGATCCCTGACCCCGGATCTGGGGGTGTTACACTTGGTAATCCTACAATGAAGTCCATGGAAATATGTTCCCACTTCCACTCTGGAATTTCCAATGGCTGTAGCAATCCATTTGGTCTTTGATGTTTGGCTTTAACTCTCTGACATGTATAATATCTGCTAACCCATTCCGCAATTTCCCTCTTCATATCTGGCCACCAATAACTTTCCTTTAAATCTCTGTACATTTTGGTACTCTCTGGATGGATGGAATATCTTGAATTATGTGTTTCCTGTAAAATTTCATTCTTCAGCTCCGTCACCGGTGGAATCCAAATTCTAGAAGAAAACCTAAGAATACCTTGATCGTCCTTCTGCGTGCACAATTCCTCACATACCAAACGATTTATATCTTGATCCATTACATCTTCCTGACACTTCTTTATTTTCTCTAGCAACTGCGGCTGAAAAGTCATACTGTACACTTTTGCTTCATTAGGCCTACAAACTTTAATCTCCAATTCCAGTTTCTAAAATTCCTTATATATCTCTTCAGGTACTGATAACACATTTAACTTTTCCTTTTGACTTAACGCGTCTGCTACAACGTTCACTTTACCGGGATGATAATTAATCGAGCAATCGTAATCCTTGATCAATTCTAACCATCTCATTTGCCTCATATTAAGTTCCTTTTGTGTGAATATTTACTTTAAGCTTTTGTGATCCGTGAAAATCTCGCACTTTTCTCCATACACATAATGTCTCCAAATTTTCAAGGCAAAACTATGGCTGCTAGCTCCAAATCATGAGTAGGATATTTCTGTTCGTGTGGTTTCAATTGCCTTGACGCATACGCAATCACCTTATTGTGTTGCATTAGAATGCATCCTAGTCCTTTATGAGAAGCATCACTATAAATTACAAAATTTCCTTGATCGTCGGGAAGTGATAAACAGGTGATGTGATTAATCGTTGCTTTAGTTTCTGAAAACTTTCTTCGCACTTATCGTTCCATATAAACTTTTCATTCTTCGTGTAAGCTTTGTCAATGGTATTGCAATCCTTGAAAAATTTTGAACGAATCGACGATAATATCTCGCTAATCCCAAGAAACTTTTACCCCGGTGGGTGTTCTCAGTCTTTCCCAATTTGTAATTGCCTCGGTCTTTCCCAATTTGTAATTGCCTCGATCTTTGCTGGGTCCACATTGATCCCTTCATTACTGACTATGTGTCCTAAGAACTGAACCTCCTGTAACCAAAATTACACTTCGAGAATTTAGCATATAATTTCTTTTTCCTTAAAATCTCCAAAGTTGTTCTCAAATGTTCCGCATGATCCTCTTCCGTTTTGAATAAATTAAAATATCATCTATAAACACAATAACAAACTTGTCCAAATACTCCTTGAAAATTCTATTCATCAGATCCATAAATGAAGCCGGGGCATTAGTCAATCCAAAAGACATTACTAAAAACTCGTAATGCCCATACCTTGTTCTGAAAGCTGTCTTTGGTATATCTTCTGGCTGATCTTCAGTTGATGATATCCCGATCTCAAATCAATCTTAGAAAAATACTTGGCTCCCTTCAGTTGGTCAAACAGATCGTCAATTCTAGGTAACAGATACTTATTCTTGATTGTAAGCTTGTTGAGCTCCCTATAATTGATGCACAGTCTCATGCTTCCATCTTTCTTCTTGACAAATAATACAGGGCTCCCCACGGGGATACACTAGGTCGGATTACTCCTTTCTCTAACAGCTCTTACAATTGCTTCGCTAGCTCTTTCATTTCAACGGGCGCCATTCTATACGGGGCCTTGGATACCGGTTCTGTTCCAGGTGCTAAGTCGATTGCAAACTCAATTTCTCTATATGGAGGAAGTCCTGGTAACTCGTTGGGAAACACGTCTGGAAATTCATTCACTACTGGAATATCTTCAAGTTTCACTGGCTCCTGACTCCTATCAATCACATATGCCATAAAATGCTCGCATCCTTGTCGTAATAACTTCTTGGCTTGAATCATCGTTAAGAACTTCTTTACTTGTTTCTGACCCTTGAACGTTACTATTCTTTCATCTGGCATTTTCACCATTGCCTTCTTATTTCGACAATCTATCTGAGCATCGTGCTTAGATAACCAATCCATTCCTAGGATAACGTCAAATTCTCTTAACTTAAATGGTATCAAATCTACATAAAACTTATTACCATAAATCTCAATCTCACAATTCCCACAAACTTGATTAACAGATACACGTTCTTGATTTGCCAATTCCACGGTCATTATTTCATTTAAATACTCAACTGGACAATTTAACTTACTAACAAAATCTTGTGAAACAAACGATCGAGTTGCTCCCGAATCTATTAACACTTTGGCATATAAAGAATTCACAGTAAGTGTACCTGCCACGACATCCGTATCCTGGATAGCATCCTTCACAGACATGTCAAAAACTCTAGCCTTTGGAGTCTCATTTACTGCTAGGGTAGATCCCATAATCCTCAATGCATTACTGACTAGGGCTGGTGTCTTGCAATCCCTGGCTATATGTCCTGGTTTCCCATATTTAAAACACGTATATCCAATGGCTGGAACCTTCACTGCTGGATTCCGGATTGGCTGATCCTTATTTGCTGGCTCTCTTGCTGGCTGATTTCGGCACTCCCTTGAATAGTGCCCTTTCCGATTGCACTTGAAACAAACTACATTCAACTTATTACAAACTCCCCCATGCTTCTTCCCACATACTTGACAATCTGGAAAAGTTAATCTCAGCTGATTTGGCTGATTCGTATTAACTGGACGGTTGCCCTGACTTCCGTCACCTGCATTTTATCTCTTGAAATTAAAATTTCTTCCTGGCTGAAACCTGCCCTTCTTAAAATTTCGAAACTTCCCTGGTTGTGACTGACCTTCATTCCCTTCAAATTTCCTTTTCTTGCTTTCTTTCTCCTTTTGTGACATCTCACTCTCTGTCTATGCGATCATAGCCTTCTGTACAACTCCTACATAGGTATCCAATTCAAAAATGGCTACCTTCCCTCTGATCCATGGTTTCAAACCTTGCTGGAATCTTTAGCCTTCTTCCTGTCAGTATCCACATACGACGGCACATACCTTGACAATTCCCTCAAACTTACTCTCATAATCTGTCACCGAAATGTTTCCTATGCTTTAGTTCTAAAAACTTCAACTCCATCTGATCCTGGACAAACTGAGGAAAATACTTTTCTAAAAACAATTCATTAAACCATTTCCAAGTAATAATATATGTACCTTCCAACATCTTCAACCATCTCCACCAATAGGTGGCCTCATTCTTCAAATAGTAACTTGCAAATTCAACCTTCTGTTCGTCCTTTACTTTTACTAAGGCAAATGCCTTCTCTATCTCCTTTAACCAAACATTTGCTTCAATCGGCTTTAAGGAACCCTTGAATTCTGGTGGGTTTACTGCCTGAAAAGTTTTAAAAGTTACCAGGGGATTGGTTTGTCTTTGTTGTGTTGTGCCAGGTGAACTGTTTGTTGGGGCCAAGATTTGAAGAATCTGGGCTATTGCTGGGTCTATGGGTCCTGGATTTGCATTTTGGTTTGTATCATCTTGATTGTTATTGTTGTTGTTGTTGGTTCTTCATTCTGGGTGTTGGTGCGGGTGTTTCTTCTGGGAGGCATTTTCTGTAAAGAATCAAAAACTTATTTAGCTTTTAAACCAAATTCTTTGCAGAAAAGAAAAGTTTTATAAAACTGAATATTTCTTTTTTTTTAAACAGTTATAACTAAGTAAATTGCATGCTTTCTTTACAGAATATAAGCAGTTATGGAAAACAGGGTACATGGTATCACAGGGGTATAACTGGTGCAATAAATAAGGTAAAGTAAAAAGGTGCAGTAAAATGAATGACAATACTGGAAAGGAAAGGTGCTGATATATATAGATCAAAAGTTTTGGGTAGTACAAGCGTAAAGACGCTTCGAAAGTAAGAGTAAAAGGGTACAACAACCTACTCACTAGTCAGCATAGCTAGTCTATAAATACAACTCAAAAGTCTACCGATACACACTACACACTACTGTACATACTACACAAACATAACAACACTGCTCAGCATCTCTATCTCTGGATTTCTGACTCAACTCCAAAGAAACTCTGGTCCTGCCAGCCTCTCAAAGTCCTCCATCACCTCAGTAGCCCAGCCCATCAGTGCATCAGGGCCTCTGCCAGGTAGTGCTCCATGTAGCCTAGCCTCAAGAACCCTCTGTGTCACGTGAATCTCCTCTCGAAGCTCCCTCACACCACGATCAACATCAGTAGTCCTAATGATATGCTGTAGCTCTCTGATCTGGACCAACAAGGAAGCACGCTCCAATAGAAGAGCCTCATAACCGGTAGTAAGGAACTGGGGGAAATGTAGATTGGAATGGGGCACTCGCAACTAAATGCCCAGTGGAATCTGAATCAACTGGTGGGGGTCCTCTGATAGTTGGCCTCATGCCTGGAGGTGGAATAGCCTGTAATGGTACGGGCTGTAACACAGGTGGAGGTAGTATAGCCAACACTGGTGGAACAACAGGACGGGATCCGAAGACGGTACTCCAACTGAAGGCTTTGAGTGATCAGCTGATACGGGGATAAAAGAGTCGGCCATCGCTGCTATCTGAAATCATATCGCAATATAAGAATCTCGAACCACGACGCGAATCATACTAATACCTGTTATACCGAAGCACTCAACCTATCGACATTCTATCTTTCTGTTCCTTACTTCTAATCCTAACCCTCTACCCATTCCCGTCAACCTAGGCTTGTGTCAATGACTTATAACCTGTAGCTCTGATACCAAACCTGTGGCGCCCTCCAAACCCGGGTCAGAAGTTTGGGGTCCACACACACACACCTTATTAATAACCTGCTTGTAACAATGATAAAGATAATAATAATATGCAGTGACCCTACTTACCAACTACCACGGACCGCAACAGGTTAAAGTATGCACACAAGCCAAACACACCTACTTATATTACAAACGTTCAAATCCCAACTATTCCAAACTCAGAACTGAGTATTAAACATTATTACAAACTTTACAAACTCAAATTATCCCAAAAGAAGCCTACTAGCTTAGCTCGATCAACCTGAACCCCTAGCTCTCGCGCTGGACTGGGGATCCTCGGTACCAACCGATTCCTTTTTAACTGGAATGAACATAAACAACATCGCACAAATGAGCTAACTAGCTCAGCAAGTCACAATGACAAAACTGAGAATAATGATCATCAGGAAAATATGGTTATGATATCAAGTGAATAATGGATTATGATTTAGAATTGGATATTATATTTTCATTTTAAAACCAAGGTTAGGCTGCTGATCAGTCATGCACTAACCCAGAGCAAAACACACAGCACTGCTCTAACTACTGGATCCAAGGCACACATTGGCCAAATCTTGACCATTATATGGTCGGACCACGAATCGGTCCATAATTTTTATAAAAACAATCCAATTCTACCATAATAACAGAATAAGCAGTAATAAACAATAAACAGGATCATTAACAACATTGGACGTTCATAATGAAAATGGTTTTAATCTGTGTAAAGATCAATATGGCATTTCGAAAGCTTGACTGTTAGGTAATGAAAGAATTGGATAACAAAGGAATCAACATTTCAGGGTTCCAAGAATTGGTCTTTCAAAGCATAAGATACAATGGTTTGATTGTGTAAGCAATTTGGTTCAGTGTTTAATATTTAGTTGTATGTATTTGTGGAGTAGTATCGTATATTTGAGGTTCGTATTTGGGTATACAACAATCAATGGTCTAGAAAGAATCAGGTTTACGGCTCAAGATCAATTTTATGATCTTGAGCCGTAAACCTGATTCTTTCTAGACCATTGATTGTTGTATACCCAAATACGAACCTCAAATATACGATACTACTCCACAAATACATACAAACTAAATATTAAACACTGAACCAAATTGCTTACACAATCAAACCATTGTATCTTATGCTTTGAAAGACCAAATTCTTGGAACCCTGAAATGTTGATTCCTTTGTTATCCAATTCTTTCATTACCTAACAGTCAAGCTTTCGAAAATGCCATATTGATCTTTACACAGATTAAAACCATTTTCATTATTGAACGTCCAATGTTGTTAATGATCCTGTTTATTGTTTATTACTGCTTATTCTGTTATTATGGTAGAATTGGATTGTTTTTATAAAAATTATGGACCAGATTCGTGGTCCGACCATATAATGGTCAAGATTTGGCCAATGTGTGCCTTGGATCCAGTAGTTAGAGCAGTGCTGTGTGTTTTTGCTCGGGGTTAGTGCATGACTGATCAGCAGCCTAACCTTGGTTTTTAAAATGAAATATAATATCCAATTCTAAATCATAATCCATTATTCACTTGATATCATAACCATATTTTCCTGATGATCATTATTCTCAGTTTTGTCATTGTGACTTGCTGAGCTAGTTAGCTCATTTGTGCGATGTGTTTATGTTCATTCCAGTTAAAAAGGAATCGGTGGTACCGAGGATCCCAAGTCCAGCGCGAGAGCTAGGGGTTCAGGTTGATCGAGCTAAGCTAGTAGGCTTCTTTGGGATAATTTGAGTTGTAAAGTTTGTAATAATGTTTAATACTCAGTTCTGAGTTTGGAATAGTTGGGATTTGAACGTTTGGTAATATAAGTAGGTGTGTTTGGCTTGTGTGCATACTTTAACCTGTTGCGGTCCCGTGGTAGTTGGTAAGTAGGGTCACTGCATATTATTATTATCTTTATCATTGTTACAAGCAGGTTATTAATAAGGTGTGTGTGTGTGGACCCAAACTTCTGACCCGGGTTGGAGGGCGCCACAGGTTTGGTATCAGAGCTACAGGTTTATAAGTCATTGACACAAGCCTAGGTTGACGGGAATGGGTAGAGGGTTAGGATTAGAAGTAAGGAACAGAAAGATAGAATGTCGATAGGTTGAGTGCTTCGGTATAACAGGTATTAGTATGATTCGCGTCGTGGTTACGAGATTCTTATATTGCGATATGATTTCAGATAGCAGCGATGGCCGACTCTTTTATCCCCGTATCAGCTGATCACTCAAAGCCTTCAGTTGGAGTACCGTCTTCGGATCCACGTCCTGTTGTTCCACCAGTGTTGGCTATACTACCTCCACCTGTGTTACGCCCGTACCATTACAGGCTATTCCACCTCCAGGCATGAGGCCAACTATCAGAGGACCCCCACCAGTTGATTCAGATTCCACTGGGCATTAGTTGCGAGTGCCCCATTCCAATCTACATTTCCCCAGTTCCTTACTACCGGTATGAGGCTCTTCTATTGGAGCGTGCTTCCTTGTTGGTCCAGATCAGAGAGCTACAGCATATCATTAGGACTACTGATGTTGATCGTGGTGTGAGGGAGCTTCGAGAGGAGATTCACGTGACACAGAGGGTTCTTGAGGCTAGGCTACATGGAGCACTACCTGGCAGAGGCCCTGATGCCACTGATGGGCTGGGCTACTGAGGTGATGGAGGACTTTGAGAGGCTGGCAGGGACCAGAGTTTCTTTGGAGTTGAGTCAGAAATCCAGAGATAGAGATGCTGAGCATGTTGTTATGTTTGTGTAGTATGTACAGTAGTGTGTAGTGTGTATCGGTAGACTTTTGAGTTGTATTTATAGACTAGCTATGCTGACTAGTGAGTAGGTTGTTGTACCCTTTTACTCTTACTTTCGAAGCGTCTTTACGCTTGTACTACCCAAAACTTTTGATCTATATATATCAGCACCTTTCCTTTCCAGTATTGTCATTCATTTTACTGCACCTGTTTTACTTTACCTTATTTATTGCACCAGTTATACCCCTGTGATACCAGGTACCCTGTTTTCCATAACTGCTTATATTCTGTAAAGAAGCATGCAATTTACTTAGTTATAACTGTTTAAAAAAAAAGAAATATTTCAGTTTTATAAAACTTTCTTTTCTGCAAAGAATTTGGTTTAAAAGCTAAATAAGTTTTTGATTCTTTACAGAAAATGCCTCCCAGAAGAAACACCCGCACCAACACCCAGAATGAAGAAACCAACAACAACAACAATAACAATCAAGATGATACAAACCAAATGCAAATCCAGGACCCATAGACCCAGCAATAGCCCAGATTCTTCAAATCTTGGCCCAACAAACAGTTCACCTGGCACAACAACAACAAAGACAACCAATCCCCTGGTAACTTTAAAACTTTTCAGGCAGTAAACCCACCAGAATTCAAGGGTTCCTTAAAGCCGATTGAAGCAAATGTTGGTTAAAGGAGATAGAGAAGGCATTTGCCTTAGTAAAAGTAAAGGACGAACAGAAGGTTGAATTTGCAAGTTACTATTTGAAGAATGAGGCCACCTATTGGTGGGAGATGGTGAAGATGTTGGAAGGTACATATATTATTACTTGGAAATGGTTTAATGAATTGTTTTTAGAAAAGTATTTCCTCAGTTTGTCCAGGATCAGATGGAGTTGAAGTTTTTAGAACTAAAGCAAGGAAACATTTCGGGTGACAGATTATGAGAGTAAGTTTTGAGGAATTGTCAAGGTATGTGCCGTCGTATGTGGATACTGACAGGAAGAAGGCTAAAAGATTCCAGCAAGGTTTGAAACCATGGATCAGAGGGAAGGTAGCCATTTTTGAATTGGATACCTATGTAGGAGTTGTACAGAAGGCTATGATCGCATAGACAGAGAGTGAGATGTCACAAAAGGAGAAAGAAAGCAAGAAAAGGAAATTTGAAGGGAATGAAGGTCAGTCACAACCAGGGAAGTTTCGAAATTTTAAGAAGGGCAGGTTTCAGCCAGGAAGAAATTTTAATTTCAAGAGATAAAATGCAGGTGACGGAAGTCAGGGCAACCGTCCAGTTAATACGAATCAGCCAAATCAGCTGAGATTAACTTTTCCAGATTGTCAAGTATGTGGGAAGAAGCATGGGGGAGTTTGTAATAAGTGAATGTAGTTTGTTTCAAGTGCAATCGGAAAGGGCACTATTCAAGGGATAGTGCCGAAATCAGCCAGCAAGAGAGCCAGCAAATAAGGATCAGCCAATCCGGAATCCAGCAGTGAAGGTTCCAGCCATTGGATATACGTGTTTTAAATATGGGAAACCAGGACATATAGCCAGGGATTGCAAGACACCAGCCCTAGTCAGTAATGCATTGAGGATTATGGGATCTACCCTAGCAGTAAATGAGACTCCAAAGGCTAGAGTTTTTGACATGTCTGTGAAGGATGCTATCCAGGATACGGATGTCGTGGCAGGTACACTTACTGTGAATTCTTTATATGCCAAAGTGTTAATAGATTCGGGAGCAACTCGATCGTTTGTTTCACAAGATTTTGTTAGTAAGTTAATTGTCCAGTTGAGTATTTAAATGAATAATGACCGTGGAATTGGCAAATCAAGAACGTGTATCTGTTAATCAAGTTTGTGGGAATTGTGAGATTGAGATTTATGGTAATAAGTTTTATGTAGATTTGATACCATTTAAGTTAAGAGAATTTGACGTTATCCTAGGAATGGATTGGTTATCTAAGCACGATGCTCAGATAGATTGTCGAAATAAGAAGGCAATGGTGAAAATGCCAGATGAAAGAATAGTAACGTTCAAGGGTCAGAAACAAGTAAAGAAGTTCTTAACGATGATTCAAGCCAAGAAGTTATTACGACAAGGATGCGAGCATTTTATGGCATATGTGATTGATAGGAGTCAGGAGCCAGTGAAACTTGAAGATATTCCAGTAGTGAATGAATTTCCAGACGTGTTTCCCAACGAGTACCAGGACTTCCTCCATATAGAGAAATTGAGTTTGCAATCGACTTAGCACCTGGAACAGAACCGGTATCCAAGGCCCCGTATAGAATGGCGCCCGTTGAAATGAAAGAGCTAGCGAAGCAATTGTAAGAGCTGTTAGAGAAAGGAGTAATCCGACCTAGTGTATCCCCGTGGGGAGCCCTGGTATTATTTGTCAAGAAGAAAGATGGAAGCATGAGACTGTGCATCAATTATAGGGAGCTCAACAAGCTTACAATCAAGAATAAGTATCTGTTACCTAGAATTGACGATCTGTTTGACCAACTGAAGGGAGCCAAGTATTTTTCTAAGATTGATTTGAGATCGGGATATCATCAACTGAAGATCAAGCCAGAAGATATACCAAAGACAGCTTTCAGAACAAGGTATGGGCATTACGAGTTTTAGTAATGTCTTTTGGATTGACTAATGCCCCGGCTTCATTTATGGATCTGATGAATAGAATTTTCAGGAGTATTGGACAAGTTTGTTATTGTGTTTATAGATGATATTTTAATTTATTCAAAAACGGAAGAGA